>NW_020955668.1:533735-703805 GCF_003031625.1 Empidonax traillii | reverse complement strand
TTTCTCCCATGGTCAGGACTGGCACCTTTTACCAAGATCTCTATGGACCCTGCTTTTCTTTCAGGGGAAAGGCCTTAGGGCGTCTAGATCAAAATCCTCTTCCTCTACATCCCTCAAAAGGGGCACGGTGGACCCGCCGCCCACCCCGACAGTGCAGAGCCTGGCTCTGGGTGCTCTCCAGCATCATCCCTCCCCTCCATGGCCAACAGATCTTCCCCCGCACTTTGACTACAACCAGGCTTGGCAACACAAGAAGCTGAGCTGCAAAATACCTGTCTAATCCTGGACAAGTTCTTGCCCAGTTGACTTTCCAGGACATGTGGTCTCCCTCCCTTAACAGTAGAGACAGACATTTATCCCAAGGACTGCAGGACATCTGATGCCCTTTCCACTGTTAGTGACTGTCACTATTTATTTAGCACAACTGTCCAAGCAGCACTGGCCAAGCGTGCCAAGAGAAATGCTCTTCTCTCCTACCACGGCATCCCTGGAAGGGAAAGGTATTGATAGTTTTTCTTGCTGTTAGTTAGGCTGTCCCTCCCTCCAGAAGCACACTCAAGTAGGGACAGGGACTTGTACCTACTTACCTATTCCCAACTAAACAGCACCTTACTTCACTAGGAGTAAGGACAATCCTCTCAGTCCTGGTGATATGGTAGATCTCTCAGAGACCTCTCTAACCAGGTCTATCATTACTTCCAAGTAATGATGAACTGTTTCTGGTAAGAGCAAAGTGCTGGAGAGAGAACAGTCTCTGCATCTCTTGCTGAGAGGATCTTGTGTCCTGAGTATCCACTACTCTGCTTAATACAGTGACCTGTCTCCATTTACTGAATTGATTTGGCATACAAATGTTTGCACTACTGAGTGTATTTAAACTAATGGCTGCTAAAGCAGCTTATGTGACCCTTTAATCTAGCTTTTCCATAGAGTCATTTGTGGAATGACTGTTTGAAAGGGAAACAGACAAGAAACTGGGGCAAAACTTACGCTGACAGACACTGAAAATGGGATGATGTGGCCACAGCACAGGCAGATTTGTGGTTCATTCAATACCATCAGACTGCTTTCCCCATAGCTGAGCTTTTCTCCAGGCCACCTAACTAGAGGTACACGCACACTCTCTGCGAGCAGACCTCAGGCAAGCCCTGAACAGGCGGCACTTTACAAAATTATTTTCATCCTCTAAAGCAGAAAACACAAATTACCCTTTCTCCCTGAGGAAAGGGGAGATGGTGGAGGATGCAACCAGTTGAGAGGAGAGGCCCAGCCGGGTGGCTCATTCCCCTGGGCTCCCCAGGGTTTTGACTATCATTAAGCACTGAGGCAAACAGAGCACTGGTCACTGAGTGACAGCTTCAAGGGCCTGCTGCAATGTACAGAGACTGGTTCTGATCATAGATTACCTGATTTATTGAGCAGGCATAATATTCTGTGTCACTGTAGGGTGCAAGTCTCTGTGGGCTGTTTTCTCTTAGAGAAAATAATACTGATCACTTCCAAAACACTCAGATGTGTTATCTGTCATCAAATATATCTGTATCGTACTATTTTCCTTTTCGAGGTCTTCCATACCTTTTTACAGTAATTAAGTACGCCACATCAAAAACCAAATCGGTGCACAGTCACAGTGATCCCCAGCATGTCAGACAACTCATGTTGTTTCAGCATATGATGGAAAAAGCTGATCAGAGGAGAGCAAACAGCCTTGCAATAGTAATAATTAGATGTACTTCTCCTAATTTGTTGCACATGACCTTCTGATGTGTGCTGCAGGCTCACCTGCCCACCATGCTGCAGGACTGCAGACAACAGAGGACCAAGTCTAGGTAATCTATGCATCCCATAATTCCTCCAAACACCCTCTTCTAGGCATTTCCCCTGCTGTTCTAAATATGATCAACAGATTGACAAAGTTCATTTTAAAACTGAGCATTGTCTAAGCCTTCTATTCTGACACTAATATTTACTTGCCGACACTGGTACAAACACTGCTTCAAAATTAGAGACAAAAAACACAGTCCAAGACATTCTCCTTCAAGGGGACTGGCACTGCCTGCCCCATTAAACATTTATGCCTGCACAGGTCCCCATAAAGCCAGGGCTGCTCTCACAATCACAGATCCTCTGTGACTGTCCCACTGCACTCACAACAGCCAAATATCACCATTTGAGAACCCCTGCTTAGAGCAGGGATTTGGTGATCCAAGATGTAAATATAGGAAAGTGAGACAGGAAAGGATACATAACAGAATTATGGTTTCCATCTTTAGTTTCCTGAAGAAAACCCTGTTCTGTCAGTGTGACTCCAAAGGTGAAGAGTCAGTTCCCATCACCTGTCACAGCAAGAAAAGAAAAAAAAAAAAATCACCTTTGGATAATCGCATCCTGGGGATAATCATGTTAGCTCAGCCTGACAGATGCTGCAGATCTGAGAAGCAGGAGGAGCAGATGCAGCATGATATGGGAGCCCAGCTCTCCACGAAAGCCACCTTCACTCCTGGGTGGTTGGAGCCATGCTCTGGGCAGGGGTCTCTGCTTTCCTGGGCATCCCCCCCTTCCCCCAGCAACAGCAGAACCTGACTGTTGCTGCAGCATCCAAAACTACAGAGCAAAATGGCATGATCTCCTTAAACCACAAAATCTACCTGGTAGTGGATTTCTGAGTGATTACCACATATCTCAGGTTGTCCCCAGACTTTAATCACCCAAGAAGTGTGATAATCTCCAAAATACACGCCTTAGAGTGTCTTTACCAGTAGCAGAAATTACAGTGATGGATAAACAGCGAGCTGTGCTTTCCACATGCACTTGGATCTGGTATGAATCCCAGGAGCCAACTCATGCCCTCTGCTGGGTCAAGGGCAGAAATCGCGTCTCTCCTTTCACCACTGCCAGCTCAGAGGTACGACACAAGGACATCTCCAAACACACCACATCAAACATTTGCTGACTAGATACTTGCCCCCACAGCTGGGAGACAGAAGGTCATTCAGTGCTGTGCCTCCTCTGAAAAAATAATATTGCTTGGAAGAAAGCTGCTGAGTATAGATCATCAGTCCCAGACTGACGGCACAAAGTGGCCGAAAGCAGAGCATTGAGAAGGGAAAGCCACAGGTCTCTGTGATAACGTTTCTTCAGTTTTAGAAATTGCTTTTATGTTCCCTCAACAGGGAATAGCTTCAGTCTTTGCTGAAGCTTTAGTAAGAAACATGAACTATTTCTGCTGGATTTAGAATTAGTTGTGGACTGTACAATTTCCTGCAGAAATCAGGGTGTCCTCTCTCAGCACCCATCCAGACTGTATATAAAAGAAGGTTGAATAAGACCAGAACCAAGAGGGTGTTTAAATTCAAAGATGGCACTGGAAGGATGCCTGAAAACACAGGAAATATTCTTTGGAAGAAGGCCAAGAGGTACATCTCAGACTCTAGTTACAAAATAGCTGAAACGCCTAAAGCCCTGGCTGGCCCCTCCATTTCACAGCTTGTCTAAGGAGCCCAGCCAGGGCTCAGCTTGTGATTTATTTTAGACTTACAGGACAGAGCTGGCTATAGCAAGTCAGAGGGACATTCATTATCCGGTCTCTTCAGGCCAATGGCCACTCACAGCTCATCTCACTGCAGCCTAATCGGCTCTAAGCAGCCCAGACAGAGCAGCTGCCATTTGCTTTGTGCTCTTGCATAAATGCTGAGGATTTTACTCTGAAATCTGGATTTGACAAACTGGGAACAAATAAAGATAGCTGATCATGACACCCAAGCATCTGAGCAGACTGCCCTTAAGAGACAAGAACTCTGCCAGAAAGAAATTGGTTTCTTATACTTTTAAGATTTCTATATTTGTTTGCTGTTCACCAAACACATCATTTGAACAATATGAATCTCCTACATTGTGACACGTCTCCACTGACATAATCTTAATGCGTTACTGAAGTTACAATAGAAAGAAATAAGGAAAATAAAAGACAATGTCACAAGTGAGTTAATATTTGATCCACTGATTAAACTATAGTGCACACATCCTCAGAGTGAAGATACTTTTGTCATGATCCTCATGAACTGTTTAGAGAGTATAAAACTAGGACTTCCTCATACAAAATTCCTGCTGAAGCCAATAACTTTAAAGTAATTCTTAAGTGAGGAAGAAGTTGCTAAGTGTTCTATCAAGCACAAAGATACCAACATTTATCACAGAATCTATTACTTTTTATGTCAAAAACAATATCTTGTACTTCTTAATTCTTTCCAAATAGTTCTACCACTACATACATACCATTACCCAATAAGTCATCTAGTGAAAATATACATTTACTAGCAAATTTTCTGGACATAGACAACTCCCATCAGGGTCTCAGAGGCATGAAATCAGACAGTTTCTGTGCAGAATTTAGTGTCAGCATACACCAGCCAAGAACATTACTTGGTAAAGCAGCAAATCAGGGTTTATACTGGTAAGTAATGGAGAATGAAGTTTATATATCAAACACTCCGAGAAGTAGGAGGAAATATTAAATAAGTGTGCTCTGTTAACCTGAAGGTGGAATTAATTTCTTGGTA
Source organism: Empidonax traillii (assembly GCF_003031625.1). Taxonomy (NCBI): domain Eukaryota; kingdom Metazoa; phylum Chordata; class Aves; order Passeriformes; family Tyrannidae; genus Empidonax; species Empidonax traillii. The sequence goes on along the minus strand of NW_020955668.1, from coordinate 699,246 downwards.
TTCCCCAATAACTAAATTCCTTCTCACTTCAGAAAAGCAAGTGGTTTTTACATGCAAAAGATGGCATCAGATCATTGTGCTAAGGCATAAAAAGGTAGAATTTTCTTCATAGTTAAAATATGAAAATAAAATGTCTCCTCCTCCCCCAGGAAAAAAAAAGTCAGAAAATAGTGAGTTATTGTAGAGGGAACCCTATTCCCTGCCAGAATGCATCTCCTGTATCAACTGGTATATGTCCAAAGTGAAATGAAATTCTATTAAATAATGCCTCTCCATCTCCTTACACTCTGCTTCTTCTATGCTCTCTTCTTCTTTTGTGGTTAAAAACGTTCCTAAATAGTATGCAGCAGATAACCGGTGTGGGGCTGAGATGAAAAAGAAAAGGGCTTTTTCCCCAAAAAAAAAACACACGCTACCTTTGCACCCCCTACTGGGGAAAGAGGTACGAGCAAACAGCCCAGAGATCGATCTCTCCCCCCATCACCCAAATGTAACCACCGAGGATCGGTTTTCATCTTAAACAGTTCGTTTCTTTTAGCCCCGCGATATCAGTTCAATTCTAATCATAATCTTCACTGACTTAAGATGCAGTCAGTGAAAAGTTTACACATAGGATTAGTGCAAAGTAAGAGAAGCTTATGGAAATCCCTTATTTATCACATTTCTGCCAGGTAACTCAATTCTTTTCTTTTTGTAAGGAAGGAGTCCTCTTGTGCTGAGTAGTAAGGCCGTTTAAACACCAAAACAATTCTAGTAGCAATATATCATTAAATAACACATCAGGAGGACAAACATTTGCTAGCTGCTGAAAATTGGGCCTTTGCTATTGACAGACAAAAATGACTGTGGCAGATTTTCTATAGCAAATCTGGCAAGCCCTTTTCTGGAATTTTGACTCTCTCTTTTAGGTCAGCAATAGCAGATAATATAATATTTTTATTCTTCTCAGTATATTTATTAATATAAATAGTGATCCAAGGGAAAATTTTCATGCTACTCAATAGAAAAATGTGTTAAAATAAAAGTATCCAAGAAGGCAACGAAAGAAGTTAGGTATTGGTTATCCCAGTTTACCAAAGACAGCAATAAATGCATTTCTGAGAGCATCTCTGCTGTTACATTTATAACCAGAAGGTGGCATTAAATGGCCACAAATCTGTTCCTAAGTGTCCTTAACTGCTGCCTGGAAGAGCCTAACAGGGAAGGGTCCTGGGCGTTTCCCAAAGCGCAAATCTGTCATTTAAGATATTCGGGTAAAGTCCCTGGAATTGGAGCACTGCAGTCAACAACTAATCTGTGCGACACTAGCAACAAAAGTGTTTTATTTCTTCCCTCAAGTCTGTTCCCCCTCATTCAATTGGTCTCTGGCATATCTGCCCTGCCTTTTCTGGAAGGCCACTGAAACCAAAGGACTTAGAAGGACCACATGTCCCTTTGCGTGTACAACATGTGCAATACTCTCACGTGCAGCAGTGGAGCAGAATCTCAAAAACTCAGGGGAATTTCAGAGGAACTGGTTCCCATGATCCTTACCACATACTCACATCATCTTCTTTGAAAAGGTCACATTAGAGGAACTGGGGATTTGGCTGAACCCTCAGTTGGTTTGCAGCAATTCTGAAGGCCATGCTGCCACCTTGCCAGGTTTTACTGAGATAGAAGTCCTCTCAGTCACCGGTCCACAGATGGGAGCCCTACCCAAGTGCAGTGGAAAGATATCTGATACAACTGGGTGCACAGATACAAATTGAAAGCATCTCTCACATGGTTGAAGTCTCGGGAACAAAAGTGCACATACGGTCACCTGCACACTGACAGCAGAGTCCCAGAGTTTCCATGGAGCAGGAGGCTCTATTCCCTCCTGCTCTGCTCTAGATCTGCACTGTTCTCCTCAGTCCCGGGGCTGATACCCACTCCTGAGTGGTGGGACACCCCAGGGCAGTGCTGCTCCACCAGCTATCTGTCACAGATGCAGAAGAGCTGTCCCATGACATAAAAGAGTGGAGGTTAGAAGGATGCTGGGAATATCCTGGTAAATCTGCTGTTACAGAGTAACCCTCACCCCTGCACTGCACGCAAAGCGAACAGCAGAATGCACGAGCAGCACCAGAGGCAGCCACAGGCACAGGTTACTTGGATCCAAGCTACCCCTCAGTGCAGTGGCAAGATTTCCAAGTGGACTGCAGCAAACAGCAGAGCAGGGAGAGAAGAGCCAGGGTCCTGCTCCCCTTGGTCTGCCACATTCCCACATCAAGCTGCAGTAACACCATCCTCTTTGAAGGAGAGGGCTTTGCTGCCACAGGGCCAGCCGTCAATCCTGCCTAACAGCATGCAAACACAGGGTGCTCTGCCCAGGAAGAGCTGCTGTCTCATCACAGGCTCTGCCATACTGACAGAAAAGGACTTTAAAACAATAAAAAAAAATGTTTTTTTCTTTATTAAGATAGCTCAAGATGGTTATTTAATTTACTGATTTTAATGTCATTACTCTTTTTTTATTGAAGCCTTGTCTTATTTATTCTAGTGTTGCCCCAGCCCACTAAAAATAATACATCTGAGAGAAGAAATTGCCATTTACTAAAAAAAAGTACAACTGAGAAAAGAAATAAGTAGGCATCCAAAGTCACAAAAGGGAAGGATCAACTTCAGGATATTTCAACTGTAATGCAGGATAAGGTGACAAGGTGAATACTGGGACTTCCCTCTTTCTGTGATCACTTCCATGCAAATGCAAAGGAGACTCTTGCAAGGAAGAATCCAGTTGTTGGAACTATTTTGTATTTACATAGAATAAGTAGCAATTCTCTCAGTGAGGTTTGACCTTATCTCAAATTATATTCGTAGCTTTGCTTGGGAAAGAAATAAAAAGGAAAATAGTATTTTTTTTTCCTGCCCTTCATATAAATAATTCAGAGATTTCTGAGTGTTTGGAAGTTTCTTTGTTTTGAAGAGAAGGAAGGGGCTCTAGTGATGGACATTTAAAGAAGAGATCAGCTTTGTCAACACCCATGTGGCAGCCCAGACAAGACAAATATATGCATGCAGAGAGAAAGCAGAGAAATAAAATTCAGGGTCGGAATAAACCTTGCCATTTGGGCTGTCATTCATCTGGATCAGCACAGCCTCCTGACAGCCCACAAATCTGCATTTCCTTTGCCTGGGACTTGGTAGTGGAAGGACAGAGAGAACAGGCTGAGACGATTTCTCATCCTGACATGAGCTAGACGTGGTCGAGTCACATCTGGACCTATAATGTAAGCATGGTGTGTTATGTGTGAGCTCTATTACTGCTGCCTCAGAAAACATAAGGCAAGGCAAGGCAAGGTTTGGAGTGAACAGGCAATGGTAGGTAGCTCTGATCAAGAGCACAGCGATGCTCAGTTTGTAGCACATGAAACTGCTGAAAGATTGAATGCTCAGAGAGACTGAGGGAAATGCAAACAGAGCCCCCGGAGGGGAACCATTTTTCAGCAGGTCATGAGCAAGCCAATAATGATTTCCACTTCATTTGTATGTGTGCTAAACATACTTGGCATTACTTCAGAGACTGGGGTCAAAAGTTCAATGATTATAGATCTTTGCTAAAGGCATTGTGCTAGAAGATGCATCTGGATAGCTGCTAGGGGAGGGTCAGAACCAGGTTTGCACTACCCCTTACCTCTGCCCTGTCCTGGTAGGGTTTCCCAGCTGAGATCCATTCTATAGGCAGATGGCACACTGAAAAATGGCCACAAAGCTTGCCTGGCACATTACCTCAGTGCCAGGATGCTTCAAAGCAGCAAACAGGAAGCAGAGCAACAAGGTTCAGCGTTCCTTTTGCATCTCCCAATAGCCTTTCCATGGTGCCAGAGCCAGTAAGAGCCTTTCTTTGCTCCAGACTCTTTTCAGCACATCCTCCAAAAACATATCTAGAGTACAACAGACACAAAAATGGAGTGATGCACGTATGAGCAAGGGGGAAGGAAAGCCATCTTCACTATCAGCTGCCAGGGAAAGGTAGGTAATTACAGAAGGGCAAGTTAGAGCACTTGAAATTAGCCAGTGCCTAACAAAGAGAGTGCAAATACTCCCCCTTGCAATAATCAGCATACACAGTCTTGCTCTCTCTATAGTGGTAATGTAAATGTAATGTAATGGTACCTGCAGTTGTTAAAGCCCTTGTATATATTTCAACTCCCACTGCCTTCTCAACACACAGGACACCCTTTTTCCAGGTACAAACACAGTACTTGGTCTTAAGGGTATCTTCAGGGGTCTTTAACTGTCTGCTTAATGTCATTTCCCCATGGGAAGTAGCAGCAGATGGCTGTTCCGAACCCCAGGGCAGCTCTGTAACAAGCCAGCGTCCATCTGAACACCCCAGCCCCTGGAGCAGCACAGCAGGGTCAGCAGGCAGCTCCCTCACAATCACTGACACTGCCTCTCTGGAAATGGTGGGTCCTGCAGCATTAGCTGCTTCACTGCTGGCATTTCCATAATGCAGCAGGAGCAGCAAAGCCAGTCCCAGCACTAGCTGGTGTGCCTTGAGCCAAGAGAAACACTTAACAAGCCAAGGGTCAGACAGCCAATAACTTAGCTTATTGGAAACACTATCAGCATTTTAACCTCATCCTTTAGGCTTTAGTGGTCCACTGGACCCACAGTGTCAGCATTACATGCTCGAAGATACGTGGCAGAGTTTCCTCCCCACCTCTAAAATGGTCCTTACACTTACCCTTACGGTCCCAGTAGCACTTGACTGTTACTGCTTGGGGGTGAACCAAAGAGAAGGTGCAAAAACAAGTTTCTCTGCCTGAAGAACATAACAGAGCTGCAAGGGAAAAGGAGGGTCAGGCACACAATCACAATTCTTGGAGTGTCCCTTTGCACCAGCTCTCGATTTCTTCTTGACTCTCTTACCTTTTTCTAAAACGTGCCTGTGTGGCAGGGACTCCCACAACTCTCTGAGTTTCAGCACACAGTTTGACTTTCTTTACATTGGACTGGCAGGAAAGGAGGAGATTTCTGTTGGCCCCAGGTGCACTACATTGACTTGTTTTCCAGGCACGAGTAGCCTCACAGAAAAAAAATCTTCCAGGGAAGCCACAAGCAGACTCAAGGGAAATGGAGGACCAGAGGATTCCATTAACTCACACAGGGTTTGGCTGAACTGGATTCAGGTAATGAATAGTGGCTGGTGAAGATATAGGCTCATTTTTCAAGGACTCCTGTGCAACTTTCTTAAACTTGAATAGGAGCTTGTAATGCATGCTGTAAGGGCATAAACCTGATAGACATGCATTGTCAATATGACTTTTCACAAGGTAGGGAGGGGTAAAGGAAACAAACTAATTTCTTTTTTTAGCCACTCTCCCCTTCCCCCTCCTTTTTTTGTAATTAAATTCACCATAATGACCACTGTAGTCTAAATCTAATAAGAAGTCTGAGTTTCTGGTTTCCATTGGCAGCCATTTGCACTGCTCAATTTAGGCAACTCACTAAAGCATACGAACAATATTGCAAGACAACCTTCTTGAGTCAGTGGGTAAGAAGAAAAGCTTACCTAGACACTATTAAATCACTAAAATTGATTGCACCCTATTGCTTATGCTCCGATTGTACTGGCAGGTATGAGCTAGCTTATTTACACACACACACTAGTGAACTCATTCACATACAGCTGATTTCCACCTCAGAGCAGTGAAAATTAATAAGAAAAATAATTAAACCTCATCAGCATTTGGAAACCCCAGAGCCCCATTGCCAGATCCTCTGAAAATGCATCAGCCTCCTCATGAGAGACTGGGGCTCGGTTCCTGCAGAGACTGGCTGTCAGAACTACCACGGCGCCTGGTTGTCACACTCCAGCAACAGATTATTCCCTGGTATCGACCCCCCTGCTCTGGGTTAATTCTTTTAATTGTCTCACCACATCTTTTCCCATTAGGCTGAGGTAACTTGTTTAAGTATATACAGATTGATTTACGGCAGCACTAGGGATGTTAATCAGATGCCTGCTCTCCAGTTAATGCACGCTTAGTGAGAGATGCAGGACAGCAGTCTCCCACATGGGAGCTCTAGCCTTTTGCCTTCAAATCAAAGGCAGCCTCCCAGCGAGAGCAGAATTACAGGGCTCTAAGAATAGGTGGCTTCCACGGGTGCTACGGGTAAGGCAAGGTCACTGCATCCTGCTCTCAGTTCTCGAGTGCCATCTTCTTTAAATACAGCAGCAATCAAGGAAATGGAAAATCTCTTTACAAGTTCACTGTTAAGGAAATTTTTGGACCCCACTGAACTCCTACAAACCTTGTCAGGAAGTAAAGGGTTCCCTTCAAATGTCGTCGCATTTGTCTCTAATTAGAGACACTTTCCTTCACAGTGTATGTTCAACATCCTTTAGCTCACTGCTGCTTGTTCCCTGCATTTTCCTTTTACTCAAGGAATGTGCATAGTGCAGAAGCCTGCAGAGAACAGCCTTCTTTTCCATACATACAGTTTAGGTCATGCAATGCACAGAATACATAATGTTCAGATACTATGGAAATAGTTGAAAAATAGAGTTCTCAACAGTACCAATAAAATTTGAAAAATCTTTGGAAAAAAACCAGAGCACCCTACAGATCCAAAGGACTTTCCATTCTATTGCCATGTTCACAATTAAATCAATTGGATACATTCAGTAAGAATGAAGTTCATCTGCAGGTGCCACCATCACACTGCTTAAAAAAAAAAAACTGAAATGCTGATTCTGAATCTAACCTACAGAACCAAGCATTCTTTGAGATTACAGCAGGGACAACACCAGTCCCATCACATTTTGACAGCAAATCCCATGCATTTTTCACAAGCAAGAGGGCTCAGATCAGGAGATCTCTCAACTGATTCTCCCAGGTGATCCTCCTGCTACCCAGCTGGTCCTGCCTCGGTCAGCAAATGGACTTCATCTCCTTAGATTTGCAAATCCCCCAGAGAGTTTTCAGTACAACTTCTAAACACAAAGTTACTGGATGTGCTGAAAATCTGAAGGAGAATTTACATTAAAAAATTGCAGAAATGATCTCTTGAACTGAGTTCCAGACCTGTGTCAGACTCTTTGAACACAGCAGAAGGGAGGCTGATTTGAACGCAACCAAGAAAAGAGAAGAGCAAATACAAGGTCTAAAAGTGACTTAACTGATGGTAGTCCCAGAGGCTTTGGGGAGGACAAACAGTTCCACAGCCAAGCAGGGACACACTTCCAGAACCAAATAACAAATGGAACACCTGCCCTTTCACAGTTTTCTTATGTGACTCCTTGTGCAGCCAGCCCACAGTCAGTGATACCCCTCCACCCGTGCTGTGCAGTTTGGAACAGCAGCCTCACAGCCCTTGAGCAGGACCAGGGTTGCCCTGGGCAGGGAGCAGGAAAACAGCCCCATGGCACTGGCCAGGCCAGGGCACTGCCCAACACTGCCTGTCACTCCACTGACAAGCCCAGCTCTTGTCCAGCAAGGGTCTCCAGAAGCATCAACCAGCCCCAAGGAAGATTTCCCAAAGCCCTGCATTGGCATAAACATGCTAAGGATGAGACACCAGGAACAAAAAAGGAAACCAGCAGCAACTCCTCGTGCTTCCAGCCCAAGGAGGGAAGCAACAGGATGTGCCCAGGCCCTGAGAGCCAGTCAGATGTCTGAGTGCAGCGCAGATGTCTAATGTCAGGCATCTTGTACTTGCAGCATGTTGTTTGAGAACAACCTTCATGCTGAGAGCAACTTCTAATATTTTCAAACAAAGTGAGAAGCCACTGTACAAGCACCTTCAGATGATTCATGAACAAAGATTAAAAAAAAATTATCTAATGCATTATTAAGTATAGTTTTTCAACTTTATTCAAAAATACCAAAGGCTGCTTTGATAGATCTGAAAGCACCAGCAGGAGCCACCGCCCTTTGTACCTTGCCAAGAAGAGCCCCCAGCTGGCAAGGGCCACATGGACATACTGCTCTGAAGCTGCACTGACAACAAAGATCTCAGCAAATAACACAAGTGACAAAAAGCACCACAAAATCATTACCTTCACTCTTTTGCCTCTACCGACAATCTGTGCCAAGTCTTCACTCCAACAGCAGCTGCACAGCGACACTGGTTCATCCCAACCCAAAGTTAGCCTCAGCTGCTGCCAGAGCCCATCCTCCCCAGCCGCATAAGACTCAATCTTATAAGTTCCTGAGGTACCAGCCATAATGCACACCTGATTCCCCTTCCTAAATTTGTGTGCATACTAATCCTACACACCTGCAGATATCTAAAGGTGGCTTCAGTCTCCATCTGTTTTATCTATGCTGCAAAAGGAACATTTCCTCCCCTTGTTCTCAACTGTTTTCGATGCTTTGAAATGTCACAGCTATTCAATATGGTAGGGCAGAGTATGAAAGCAACAGAAACATAACTTCATATGAACTAAAGAATGCAATGAGAAGGGATGGGCATGATTGGTGATAAATTCGGCCACAAACAAACCTAACATGTAATATATGCACGAGTAAATATTTAAGGCACTGAGTAATTATCTAGGTTTATCTTTTCTGACTTTCTTAAGTCACACTGAACAGTAGGATCCACTACAACATTATGTTGTCTTCAGACACGAACACCTATTTTGCCTATTTCATACTTTACTCAGAATTGTCTCCTTTGCAATAATTTTGTAGAAAGGTATTAAAAAATTGCCAGATGCCAAAGCTTTCCTTGGCAGTGAAATTTCACTTAAATAGTGAAGATACAAGCTGACTTATAATCCTGTCGCTGGGGTATGTCATTTACAATATATCCTGTAAACATACATTTAATTATTTGCCTTACCATTTGAGTAAAACATTCATATTCAGTTCTTTCTGCTTGGGACAATGCCGGTCACTTTACAGATTACCAAACCAAAATATCTGACAGGTTTTTTGAAATATCCTTATTCTGCAGTCAGCAGGAGGAGAATGTCCAGAATGATGGAAATGTACATTTAAACTGTCAGCAAATCAGATTGCCAATCTGATACCCCTTTTATAAGCCACAGAAACTATTTGTAAGTCTGTGGGAGATGTGTTTCCTGCTATCATAATTCTAAGAGGCTGTTAAGCAAGGAGGAGCTAATGAGGAAGTTGATTTGGATTACACCAATGTCCCAAAAATGAGCAGATATGAGTGGCTAGTGGAGAAACATGCTAAGAAGACCAAGTAGCATCAAAACATTTCTTCAGCTCCTGTTTCCTGCAAAATTGGATCAGAAATGAGTACACGCATGAAGTTAAGGGGTTTTGCAGCAAGGATAGATTCGGTATTCTTACAGTTGAAAAGCTGAAAAACATGGTAACCTTGGTAAAAAAAGTGTATTTTGGTGGTTGGTTGGAGAATATTTTGACAGGCTTCTGCAAAAGAGTAGAGGAAGACAGAAGAGGACAAAAATTATGCTAAAGTAGTCGGAAGAGAAGCAGTCATTGGGAAGAACAGCATCTTCCCAGGTTTTATAGATACTTCTTTTGTCTCAAAGATGGACATCATTTGTCATCCTCATTTATTCTGGGACTGACATAGCAAATGTTTGAAGGATGTAAAGAAGAGCAAAAGGTGGTTTAAGGTGACACACATAGTAAACATAGGCTTAGTGGGAACAAAACAGGAAAAGAAATTTCAAACAGAACACCAGGAAACTACTCAAGTCTTTAATTTTACTGGATAGCTAAGTATTCTATAAGAGAGAAAGTGGAAACTCAGTTTGCTGGGCTATTTAAAAGTACAGACATAAATTTGTCAGAGAGAATACCCTGTACTTCTAGAGTTGAAAGACACACCATAATTTAATAGCTCTCTTTTAACTCTAACTGAAGAACTATCTATTACAACTAACAAGAACATCAACAGTTGCTAGAGCTAACATAAGTTTAGACAGAAATCCTTGAATCACTTTCTATCTTATTCACATCTATTTTTCTGTCTCTCTCTAAGCACTATTGCCAAAGAATGATGCAGCATGAAGTATAGGTTTAACATCAATTAAAAAAAAAAACCAAACCCTGATCATTTACCTTTCCTCAAAAAAAGGGTTATGACAACCGTTTATAAAAAGAGCAGTTTTGCTTATTGAACAAACCTATTACAGGAATGAATAGGCACATTTTCATGTGCAATCCCCATCCCACGTTACACCCGCATTCCACATGAAGTTTTGAAAGAGAATTACAACTATTCTGGCCTCCCCAGAAGGCTGTGCCTCATGGCTATTCCCACTAACACCAAAAGCACCCTTGACTGAAGGGGCTAAGGCTTGCCCAGCCCATTCTGCCAACCAGCCCAGGAGGAACCCAAAGCAGGATCAGGGGCACCAAGCCCTGCCTGACATACCCCTGCCCAGTGCCATCACATGGCACCACCAGCCATGGGACCTGCCAGCCCTTGCCAGGACTCCCTCTTTCCCCTGCTCTCCAAAGATTCCCTGCATGCCTTTGTGTGCCCCTGACTGTACCCATGTGTCCATCTGCCTTGACAACAAAGATTTTAGTGCTCAACAGGAAGGGCAGAAACCTCAGCTAATACTGACATATGGGAATGTGTTAATGGTCAAGGCAAAAAACTCAGTGTTTTCTCAATAATTCCACTCATGACAATAACTTATTGACTTCCATTTGACATCCCAACAATTTTCTGCACAAAAATGCTTTTGAAATTAAGTTGAAAATGGACCTTACCTTCTATCTCCTCCCTTTTCCTCTACCACATTTCTAAAGACCGTAACATACTTGTCAAACTGGCGAGCCTCTCCTACTTGGCAGAATCAGATTATCAGGCCTCTTAATCAGAAAAGAAACACATAATTAGTTTAGTACTAAGTGCTAAAAAGTATTGCCATATCCTTAAGAGGACAAGCTCCCTACTGCGGACACTAAGTACTTGGGCTATTAAGAATATTAATATTTTGCAGACCTGCGGAACTCTAAGTCTCTGACTCATTGTGCTTGGACACCTCACAGCAAAAACCTTTTCTCCTGTGGAAGGCTCCTAAGGATGCACAATTAACTTAAGTCCATTCTTGAAAGCCAAGTGCACCACAACAGTTGTTGCTTCTCTCCTTCTTTCTCTGTAAAATCTCCCTGATACAGCATCCAAAACAACTGTCATTCCACAGCTCAAGGACTATCAATTAAGTAGTTAGCAGGACAAGCAAGAGCAGGCTGTACACAAGTCATTTTATCTGTTTAACTACTCAGATATTTATTTTGGTGTTTGGAGAGAAACCTTTCTCATTTTTCAAAATTCTCAGTGCAGGTAGGTCTTCCTTTTTAAACTGAGTGTTGGAATTGTGATCAGCTGGTCATACTAACCCTCATTTTCCCCTCGGGTTCAGCTTAAACTGATACCTTCATCAGACATGTAGGTTTACATGCTTATATAGGATATATATTTTCTGAGGGTTTTTTTCCTGAAATCTTGAAGATCCTAAGTATAATTTCCTTTCCTGGGCCTTGGGCTTTTTTTTTGGAGTCAAGAATAAATTCCCCTTTATTGCTCAACAGTCGTCATGAGCTACTTTTCCTTCATCTACAGCCTTTAGAATAAAGACAATGATAAGAAGTCTTGGTGCAGTCAACTCTGCTCTTTTTGTAGGCCTAAAATCTTCTCTATCTCCTTGACATTAACAGTGGCTTTTCAAAACCGTGTGTTCTGCACTGGAGGACAAATGAAGTACATCACCTCCTCCGCATTCCTCCTCTCAAACTAAATAATTGTCACATCTCTGGGCTTTGGGATAAAAGCACAACATTTTAAAAGTCATCTCATCTCACCTTGAAGTCCCTTCCCAAATATAATTATAAATTTCTAAGCCAAACACATGGGAGACTTTTTTTCTTACTTTAATTTACTATGGATCCATCAACTTGGACCACGTTTGAAGGTACATTTTCTCCCCATTAGTTCTGTCTAGTCAAACAAGTTCACGTAGCGATGACGCATCTCTTGCAGATAAGGGTATCCGCTGATTTGATTTACTAAGGAGGCTAAATTTATTATGCAACATTTTACAAGTATAATTCTGCTTTCTCTTGATGGTAATAAATTCGATATCAACTCCCCTGAGACAAGAGAACCAGTCCTTTTATTATCCAGACATGACCCCCAGAGCCAGATTCCATTTTAGAGACGGGAAATGACCATATCTCTGATTAAAAGGGAAACTTTAATCAAATAAAGTGCCTCATCAAGCGAGAGCCAAGATTCCAATACTCCTGACTGCAGCACAGCAATGATCCAAAGTCATATCTGCCCCCAACCCATTACCGCGTACTGCAAACGTGATATCCATCCCAAACAGGAGATGCATCCTTCAGCAGTTCCATTATCATCCGGGTAGCTGCTCCTACTGTGCTCACAGTCCCATACAGAAATACGTTCTCAGGCAGACCCCAGGGTTTACTTAAAGAATCAGATAAGAACGACCTTTGTTTGGTTTGGGTTTTTTCCCCAACTAAATCAACCTTACAGGTAATAAATATCTTGAACCGTGCAGCCAAGTGCAGCAACCATGGCTTTCAGCTCGGAACCCTTCCACTAAGACTCTTTTATTCCTTCAGTTACCTTTCTTCTATACCTTGAATTTAGCTTTTGAAGCATTTAGGATAGTAGCTTATTCAAGTCCCAGGTAAAGAGCTTTACCCCGATTTTCAGTGGTGTATTTCTATAGTTTTACAGCAGTACAATAAAGGAATTACAAATAATTATAACAATGACAGTATGGATGTCTAGGGGTATTTTTATTTTAACTGTGCTTTAAGGTTCCACTTCTGTGCAAGCACCATTGGATCTGTATGCCACTCCATGCAGGGATCCATCCTAAAGTCTTTCTGGCCATCTAAACAGTTTTCTTGCAACAGAGCGAGATAAAACTGACAGATAAATCATCTCCCTTTCAGCTGTGAAAGTCCGGCTATGCAAGCAAATGAAGGTGCCCGAACTCCACATCTACTCAGGCACTGCTCGGCTGAAAGATGCAGTTATTTCACACAGCCTTCTGCAGAGATCCTCCTTGGACCAGCCCACATGTCATTTCTGCTACAGGAGTAATGATATGCTGCATTCCGGTACGAGTATCTTCTTAACACCAAAGCCTCTGCACCGAGTGAGGCCCTTTGCTCCGCAGGGCTTCCAGCTGCCACACTGGCCCGGCAAAATGCGGGCAGAACGCAGCATCACCGCACTTGGGCATTATCTCCCTGCTGTTTGTCTGAGCGCACGCAGGAAGACGGTTGCTCTCCTGCTTTCCAAAGCAGCTCCCGTGGTCTCACACACCCCCGAGGAGGGGCAGGGCTCAGTCCAGGCCTGCCTAACCGCGTTCCCGATTAGCCCAAGTCCCCCCGCGTGCCCTCATGCCCTGCCCTGGCCCGGCTGCGCCGTCGCGGGCGGAGCCGCACCGGGTGTTGGCGGCGAGCGCCGAGCAGCTGCGGGGTTTGACGGCGGCAGCCGCCGCGTCCGGCTGCGCGGGGAGGCGCAGGGTGGCCGGGGAGGGGGGCGGCTGTTCCGGGCGGTCCCGGCTCGGGGGACAGGAGGTCTTTGCGGCTCGCACCGTACAGGGGTCCAGCCGGTAGTCAAAGACCTCCATCGGCTAGCCGGGCTCCGGACCGCCCGCCGAGGCAGCGGCGGCACAGGGCCGAGAGCAGCCGGGACCGCTGCCCGCAGCACCGACGGGAGCACGTCAGAGCCAGCCCGCTGTCGCCCAGGCCCGGGGAGAAGCGATGGAGAGAGGACTCCGGGAGGCTGCAGGAGAACCGGAGGCGCGTCCAGCGGCACCCTAACACCCACGGTCACTCGCGCCATAGGGCCGGCGAGAGTTGCCGTCGGGCCCCCGTCTCGGGGGCGGTGCCGCCGCCCCCCGTCCCCCCAGGCACACCCCCGGGGCGGGCAGGCCCCGGCGGCACCCCCGCCCCGCAGCCCCCCGGCTGTGTCCGGCACGGTGCAGCGGGGCGGGGCGCGAAGGGCGGGCGGGCGTGCGGCGGGGCCGGCGCGGTGGCGGGGGCGGGTGGGGTTTCCGTGCGCGGCGCTTATTAGTGTGGTGATGGAGGACCGGCCCCTCGGAGCCGCCTCGCAGCGGCGGCGCGGGCTGGCGGCGGCCGCCGGGAGGTGAGCGGCAGCGGCTCGGGCGGCGGAGGCGGCGGGGCCGCCCCCGCCGTGCCCCATGCGGGCGGCGGGGCGGCGGCGGCGGCGCTGAGGGCGATGTCGGAGGCGGGGGGCGCGGGCCGGGCGCGGGCCGCCGTGGAGCGGCTCTCGGAGGCGGTGGGCGAGCGGCGGCGGCAACTGGGCACCGCCATGGGGGAAGCGCGGCGGCAGCGGCGGCTGCTGCTGCTGGTGGTGTGCGTGGCCCTGCTGCTGGACAACATGCTCTACATGGTCATCGTGCCCATCGTCCCCGACTACATCGCGGCCATGCGCGGCGGCACCGCCGGCCCGTCCGCGCCCGCGGGGGGCAACGGGAGCGGCGGCGGTAACCGGAGCCTTCTGCCGGCGCGGTACCCGCCGGCCACAGGGGGCAACGAGGACGTGCAGATCGGGATGCTGTTCGCCTCTAAAGCCATTCTGCAGCTGCTGGTGAACCCCCTTAGCGGCACTCTCATCGACCGCGTGGGCTACGAGGTGCCGCTGCTGGCCGGGCTGGCCGTCATGTTCCTCTCCACCATCACCTTCGCCTTTGCCGAGAACTATGCGACGCTGTTCGCGGCGCGCAGCCTGCAGGGGCTGGGCTCGGCCTTCGCCGACACCGCCGGCATCGCCCTCATCGCCGACCGCTACGCCGAGGAGCCGGCGCGGAGCCGCGCCCTGGGCACGGCGCTGGCCTGCATCTCCTTCGGCAGTCTGGCCGCACCCCCCTTCGGCGGCGTCCTCTACGAGTTCGCCGGCAAGCGGGTGCCCTTCCTGGTGCTGGCCTGCGTCTGCCTCCTAGACGGGCTGCTGCTGCTGGCCCTGGCGCCGCCCGGTGCCACCGGGGCAAGAGCCAACATGCCTGTCGGCACCCCCATCCACCGCCTCATGATCGACCCCTACATCGCCGTAGTGGCAGGGGCCCTGGCCACCTGCAACATTCCCCTGGCCTTCTTGGAGCCCACCATCGCCAACTGGATGAAGGATTCCATGGGGGCCAGCGAGTGGGAGGTGGGCCTCACCTGGCTGCCCGCCTTCTTCCCCCACGTGCTGGGTGTCTACGTCACTGTCCGGCTGGCTGCTGCGTACCCTCACCTTCAGTGGTTCTACGGGGCCCTGGGCATGGCCATCATCGGCGCCAGCTCCTGCTTGGTGCCGGCCTGCAGGAATTTCGGGCAGGTCATCATTCCCCTCTGTGGCATCTGCTTCGGCATCGCCCTGGTGGACACAGCCCTGTTGCCCACCCTGGCTTTCCTGGTGGACGTGCGCCACGTCTCTGTCTACGGCAGCGTCTATGCCATTGCAGACATCTCCTACTCGGTGGCGTACGCCCTGGGGCCCATCGTGGCCGGCCAGATTGTGCACACCATGGGCTTTGCACAGCTCAACCTGGGCATGGGGCTTGCCAATGTGCTTTATGCCCCTGTCCTCCTCTTTCTCAAAAATGTCTGCCAAATGAAGCCCTCTCACTCGGAGAGGAACATCCTCCTTGAGGAAGGACCTAAGGGACTCTATGACACCATCAAAATGGAAGAGCGCAAAGGCATGGGCAAAAACCTGCAGCCAGCGGGTGAGATGGATGAGAATGGCATGGACTCATATCACAGGGACTTGAAAGGGGTGTCAGAGGAGGACTCATCAGACTATGAGTACAGTTAGATTTCCCCCATGCAGCCCAGCCCCATGAGCAAGGAAGGACATGTGGGGGAGAGAGAGGGAAAAGGGGGGATAAAAGTGTTACTGCATTATGTTTCTGTACTGATGTGCAATATATACAGTTTAACCTTTGTCATGATGTAATGGCTTTCTTCTAGATTTATTTTTAATCGGTATTTCTTTCAGCATTCTGGCAAAGTGGATGGGGTGGGGAGTGGGGGAGCAATACTGACAGAAATTATCGGAGTAATCATTGGCATAAATCTGAGGGGATCCTTCAAAAAAACCCACCAAAAAGAAAACGAAAAACCCATCAGCCTTGTAGCTGGGGTATAATTGCGCAGAGTGTCCTCAAGCTGAAACTGTCTGTGACATACTGTATATCTCTGTTTAAAAAATACAAGAAAAGCAAAAAAAGTATGTGTAAAATTTCAAATGGCTTATTCAGGGACTTAAGAAATCTTGTGTACATATACTCAGACTTTCAGTTGGTTTCATATGTTTAAGAAGAGCAACAACTGTCACACTGTCACATTTTATTCTTCCTTGGGAATAAAACTGAAGTATTGTACTTTTTTTTTTTTTCTCTCTTGTGCTGCTCTCCAGTAAGTGCAATATGCTGTATTATGTTGAAGTCCAAATTACAAGAATAATACAATCTGAATAAATGGAATTGAAGGGAATCGATTGTCTTTTGTTTGTTGTTGAGGGCTGCTTGAGGGAGGGAGCTAGTTGTGCTCATTGTAACCCCTGCACTAACAATTAATTCCCCATTGCACAAATCTCAGTACCTACCTAAATTGCACAGGAGACGACCCCAGTACAAAATGTTCTCATTCATTTTTCACAACATGCCAGATCTGAGCAAACAACTTTGCAATGCAAACACCCTACCAATTGCCTAAAAACAGCTCCTTCTATTCTTATTCGAATTTAATTTTAATTCCCACAGTGATGAATTTCAATTTTCGAGTATTTAAAAAATTACATGACCAGCAGTTAAGAGACACAGTACTAGAAAATGCCTTTCGTGGCGTTAAATGCTGCCCCAATTGCAACGTGCCCGCCTCAGGGATTAAACAAAACAAAAGATGGGTGAAGTACTTCATTCAAACATTTGCAAAAAGTGGAAACCTTCGGTCCAACCACAGTGCAACCAGGCTGCCTGATTTTCCCTGCAAATTTCTGTCGATATGAAATAAAATCGTTTATTTAAATTCCTAGCTTATTATGAAACAAAATAAATCACTTGTAATCTCAAGAGGGAAAGAAAAAATTTACGAACGGCCACGGCGCCTGTTTAAGGGCTCCCACCCGTCCCTGGGGATCCGGGCGCCGCGAGGGACCGGCGGACGAGCGGCCGGTGCGTTCCGCTGGACTGCTCGGGACGCGCGGCCCCGCAGCTCCTGCCGGGGCGAGCGAATCGCTGCTTAGGCGGCGCAAAACTCATGAAAACAGCGCGCCGGCTCTTTGGCCCGGGAGTTCGGCGAAGGAGCGATGGCCACCGCGGTGGGAGGTGAGCCCCACTTCCCTAAACCGCAGCCGCTTCTTGGCGGTAAGCGGCCACAGCGGTGCCGCCTCCGGTCCGCCGCCCGCGCTCCCGCTGCTGCTGCCGGCCCCGGGGCAGCTCCCGCAGAGCCCCTCCCGGTACCGCTGCTGCCCCGTCGCAGCTCCCACCCCTCCCGGCAGTGGTGCCGGCAGCCCACCGGCAGCGCCGCCCGCCCCTGTATGGCCGTGGAGCTTTCAGGAGCCGCAGATGCCCCGCGGCGACACTGCTCGGCGACGGCGACAAACCCCGTGGCAACGCGGGGCAGCGAGGGCAGTAACCCCCTCGGGGCTCCCCTTTTCCCCGCCGCAGAGGGAGCCTCTCGGCTGACCCCGACGGCGCTGAGAGCACGGGCGAGCCCGGCTCAGCCCGGCTCCCCCCGCCCCCTCACGGGACACGGCGGGCACGGGGCGAGCTGGCGCCGGTGCAACCGGCGGGCACAGCCCCTCGCACGGGCGGAACAGGCGCGGGGGCAGCGCAGGAACCAACGCCTGTTGCGCGCAGAGGGAGGGGCGGGTAGGGCAGGGCAGGGCAGGGCAGGGCCGGGCGGTGCGGGGAGGAGCCAGGCGGCGGCGGAGACGAGCCGCCCTTCGCACGCCCCCGCCCAGAGGGGACCTGGCCGCAGAGGAGGCGGCGGTACCTTGGACAGAGCCGCCGCGACTCGAGAGCCCGCCCGGCAGCCGCTCCGGAGCGCCCCGACGAGCAGGTACGGGCGGGCGGGCTGAGCGCTCCGCGCCTCCCGCTGCCCCGACGGCGCGGCTGCGGGCGCCGGGAGAGCCAGAGGCTTGGGAGCGGGGAAAGGGGGCGGCGGGTCCCGCAGAGCGGAGCTCCAAGAGGGCTCCCCTCGCCAAACTCCACGGCTCCGGCGGCACCCACGGGGCCGCTTGGTTGCCGCCGACCGCGTGTCCCGCCGCGACGGGAGGTTCGGGAGGGAAGGGGGGCCCCCGGGAATAAGGCTCGGGAAGGGCTTGGGACGCGCCGAGAGCCTCTGGCGGAGCGTGGGCGCTCGCGGCTGGCGACAGGGCGGCTCCTGGCTCCTCTCGCAGTGTCATCGGCTGCAGCAGCGCGCACTTCACACTTGTATTCCTGATAACGCAGACATCCCTCTTAACTGTAACCAGAGATTCTTGAGAACTTTAAGCTTATTCTTCTGATAACACCGAGAGCGAGGATGACTAGAGAGACGGGGGCCGAGTGTATTGCCCTAACAATATTATATGCTGCAAGCTGCCTCCCGAGTCCACAATGTATGGAGAACTCAGCTATAAGCACATGGGCTTATTTCAGTCCTCCTCTGCTATCTGCTAACAGAGAGATCAGTGCCTTTTGTTGTGGATTTGAGTTGCTGCTTTGAGCAGTGGGGAAGGCCACCCTCTCCTCAGCCTGCTGTGACTCGCAGCCACCCTGCTAAGCCTCTCACCCCAGCCCTCCAGCTAAGCCAGCTGTAAATAAAAACAGCTAGGATTATTTTATATTTTTTTGCCTAATAACTTTGACAATGCGCCTCACAGCCTTCTAGTGAGCAACTTTGAAGTCATCTTGAATTTCTGCAGGATTTTCTCCTGTGTCAGTTTTCTCGTCCCTTATTAAGCAAATACAGGATTGTGTGTGATGTTAATCTGTCACCACTTGAACCAGAGACAAAGCCTCCGTTCATCCCCATGCCAGAGAAAAGCACAGTTCAGGCTACCACCTCCAAACTCCTTATCACACTGTTTTCACAGATACGCGGATCAGGTCTATTAGTAGTAGCATTTCCCAAAGACTCAGAGCCAGTATAGATTTATAGTGGGTGTGACGCCATATTGCGGTTTGACAAAAGACATAAGCAAAGAAAGAACAAAAGTCCCAGTGAGAAGAGTTTAAGGTAATTACTTTAAGGTAATACAGTTTTAGGGGCTCTAAAGACAAAATGGCTGCTCTGCGTTTCAACACAGGTGGGGAGCCAGTCTACTGGAAGACTGGGCAAGCCACAGTCTTCCAAGAGTTACAGGAATTATTTGAAGTGCTCTGACCCTGTGTTGCTAGGAATAGAGTGCAGGGCTGAGTGATGAGACCTGTGCAGCACACAAGAGGGAGCGAAGCAGCACATTGGGTTAATGTGGCCTCTCCATGAGGGAAATCATCTCTCACCTGGGTTGAAATTGTGAGCAGATGACAGATCAACATGGGTTTGCTGTGTGGCTCATTGCAGGGCCCCGGGGACATCTCTCAACCTCATACAACCTATTTCACAGCACATGGCTCCACTGAAAGCCATTGCGGGACAGGATCGACACCAGGTGTCAGTGACCACATACACGTTGGCAGAGCTGGAATAGCCAAGCCAATCCTCAGGAGAGGAATAATGCACTGCCATTGCTAAACAGAACTCTTCATTGCACTTTCACACACTGTAGGGTTTTTATCCCAATTGTTCTTAAAACCTGTTTTAGAAATATCTCAAGTGTCTTGAATGTATAGTCCCAAAGATTACAGAAAGGAAAGTATTTTCTGCATAGTCAACACGTGTTGTCCTTTATATTTTGCATACACACAGTGGAAAGTAATTAAAATAAAACCAAAAAAACTTGTAATCCATCAAGATCTGACTGAACACAAACAACTTGCTTTGCTTTAGCTGTCTTTATGTACTATCATAATTGAGTGACAATTGCTTGGTGTGGGCACTCTTATGCCAGAAGACACAGATATGTCATATAGCTTACTTTTGTATAGAAAAGCAGTAAGAGGCATCTTTAGAAGGCAAAACCAGGATAAGCACAATACCAGAGAGACATCAGTGGAAGTATTTGCTCTGTCACAGATTCCTTTTGTGACTTTTGGCAGGTTAAACCATCTCCCTGGATAGTTACATGCTATTTGGGAAGACCTCTGTATGAAGCACAGTGTATGCCACTGCTGCCAGTCCTCCCACAACCAGCCTGCCTTAGGCAGTCTCATGGGGTCCCCCAGACCACATCTATGCCCCAAAGCACTGGCACCCAGTGAGCTTCTAGGTTGCAGGGGGCAAAGGCACATCTCCATCAAGCTCCTTTCTGCAGCTTTTACATCTTCTAGCACAGCAGCTCACTGTATCTGTGGAACCATGCAGTGACAAATACATTTACAGACTGTGGTGCTTTCATATAAAATGGTAAATGGAGGAAATACAAGATCCTCAGATAGAAAATTGCAGCCTTACTATTACCTGTGTCAACGTAAGTACACTCAAAGAAAAGTCACCTCTTTCCTCCAGCTAATGTGTAACAGTCATACAAAGCACACAGATCATGCCACAATAAATTGCAAAGTAAATTACAGTGACAAAATAAACCATGCTGAGAAGGGACCTTTTATGAGCATCAGATAATTCTGAATAAATAAATTTATAGCAAAATGAGACAAACAGAATGTCAGAGCAATTTCCAAAGGGCTCAGTTCAGCTACTTTTGACTGCTATACTTCTAGTTCTCTCCAGTTTTGCATTCTGAAGCTCCTGCGTATGCTTGCGCAGGGAATACTCCCCTCGTACATTTTGGTTATAAATAATGGGTACTGACAGGACTTTAAATCTCTTCTATTTCCAGAACTGAGGCGTGAGGCTCCATAAGTGCCCCCAAGTGTCTTCAATTTCTGTCCTCAACAAAAGATACCAAAAGAAATGCAGAAATGCCTGACCTAGAAAAAAACACGCAGAAGAAAGAGAAAGATACAAGCAGTAAAGATGAGACAGTAAGTGACTGGTTCCAGGAAAACAAAAACGAAGAGACCTAACAACTTTTAATACTGTAAATTAACGTAAACTGATATAATAATTGTAGCCTAAGCTCTGTTCCAGAGCCTATTTCTTTATTTCAGGGAATGCTTCTCACATCCAAATACACTCTTTCTCCCAACACTCTGTGAAGAATTCCAGTAAATGAAATATTATTATACAACAGCAGATGCATTGCTACCAAGTCAGGGATGGCATGTAATTATTTCTTAATAGTACAGAACTATCAAACTATCACATATGATTCATTTTAAAGCTGCTTTAGGAGATGCCAGATGTGTATGCCTGTAAGTAGTCAACCCCTTGGGTTTAAAGCTTTTTTCCTAAGCAGAGTCATGAACTGTTCAGTAACCTAACCTGGAAAGACAGGGCTGAAGCAAGGTATCAAAAAGAAATACCGTTTAGCACATCTGTTTCCATTGACCAAGAAATCAATGACAGAAGAAATATGTCTTGACTAAACGTGGCTTGAAACTGTAGAATTGCCATTCTCTTATTTCTGAGATCCGGGATGCATTACAGGCTAAATTGGATTTGCATTTCCATTAATAACAGGTAATCCTATGACACTTTTTATGAGTATCTAAAATCTTCACTTTCTAGATAGGGAAATGTAATGCAGCACTGACTTTTCTGTGGATGTCAAAAGGCAGAGCTGGTATTTGAGCTCAGAGGACATTGAGTCCCTGCCTACTGTTCAGAGCATTTTCTCTACCCCTCCCTCCCTGCATGCACTAGCAGAGAAGTCTTCAGCTAGATTTACTCTGAGCAGCAGGTGGGACAAGGTGACTGCTAATCCTTTCTTCCAACCAAAATCACACTCTGGTCCTGCTATCCTGTGAAAATCAATGTCTGTTACACCAAGATGTAGTAAAAAAAAATGTGAAATTTGCGTACTTTGGGAGATAGGCAAAAATCTAATTGGAAAAACAAACCCTCCAAAAGTTTATGGCCTACACTAATCACTAATGGACAAGCATAGCTGCATTAGATGCTCGTTTCTCAGCTGGGAGACACAGCCACCTCCCTGAGGAGCCATGCTTAGAGCGTCACAGCCTTTTGCAATTTCCCAGTCTTTTATGAACAATCTCCTTGTTTGATTCTCCCACTGCCCCCATAACTGCTCTGGCTTTTAAATGACTAATTACGCTTCACTTGGTTAATTCTACATTAAAAAACAAAGGAAGCTTAATTGCATGAGTTGCATGAGATTCTTTTCTTCCCAGATAATATTGCTCCAAAACAGGATAAGGATAAAGCAAGTATAAACATAAATGTTTTATCAAGCGGACTAGGGGGGTTCCAGACTGACTGACAGCAAAGGTTTGCCAGGGTAAAACACAGGTTTATGGAGGACTGTACATAGTCAGTACTAATAAACAGGAAGACCCGCATGCTTTTTATTTCTGTAGTTTTATAACCTCTCATATTACCAATCAGACAAGTATTAACCCATGGTTTTACTAATCACAAGTTAAATGTACTTTTTTACTAATGAAATATACCTTTAATTCAGTCATTATGTTACTATGCTGTCATGTATTTGCAGATTTCCTAGAGTCTAGCTGAGACTGTATGCTTGCATCATGACTCATTGTCCTAGGATTTCTAGAATTTTTACCAAGGAATATTCTTCTTGGTAGTTTTCCACTACTCCCCTAGTCTATCCATTTGAAAGCTTTCAAATAGAGTTACTGGAGAGCACATTTGAAGCAATCAGGCCTTCAGCTGCTAAAACAGAATAAATCCATTAAAAAATGGATGCAATATATTAATCAGCAACAAAAGGAAAAAATAAAGAATTAAAAAAGGGGACAGATTAGGAACAAGTAGAATTACTTGCTAATATATGTATTTTTTTTTATGATTAGGCAGTGCCAAAACTTCCAGTTCCACCACTGCAACAGACCTTAGGTATGTACCTACAGTGCATGAAACACTTGGTGCCAGAGGAGCAATTTAAGAAGACCAAGGTCATAGTGGAACAGTTTGGAATTCCTGGAGGCCTGGGGGAATCCTTGCAGAAAATTCTTGAAGAAAGAAGGGAAAAGACAATGAACTGGGTAAGCAAATACAGATGAGAAAAATAATTGCTGTGTTGGATGATGCTCATCTACAAACTCCTTCTGTTGTTCTACATGCAATCACTGTTTTCTTTCAGCTGGTCAATGCAATCAGGGGTCACACATCAGATTCTGACAAAGGGAATGAGTATTTCCAACATATTAGGCTAGATTTTTCAAATTATGTCAAAATCTGTATCATCATTATGCTTTCAGATCAACAGTTTGTTGGCATCAATGAGGACGTTCATTCACCTCAGGTACATGCACAGAGGTGTCAGCAAGACTTGTAGGAAGCACTATATTACATCATTTTTGGATGCAATTTCTTCCTTTCCCTTTAATAACAGGATTTAGATTTTTTATTGAAATGAAAAATGCTTTCTGATAGGGCTATAAAAAGTGCCTTGCATAGACATCTACCCAAAGCTCTGATCCACTCAGATTATTCTGGAATGGAATATTTCATTATAGGAATGACTCTTTTAAAACTGAACTATTATTTGCCATTCTCTGTGACACTATACCAATGTATTTACCCTGAAGTATTTACTTTGTCAAATATACACATACATATACATGTGTATCTATCACACAGACCATGCTGAGACCTCAGCCTTTTAAAAAGTCCAGCTTTCTACTTCCCAAGACAGGAAAATTAAATATGCCGTAGCTAAAGTAGATTTTATCACTCCACAAAGTTGCAGTTCACCCTGCCTACATTAACTGTGTGGCAGCTGAAAACAAGAACTTTACGGAAGTCTTTCCATCCTAGCAAGGAAAATGGTTTCATGGATTCAGTGAAATCCTGCAGGCTTGCTACTCTTGTCAGTGAATTGAGGTTCTCCCTTTACTTTTCAGTTGTGTGACGCACAAGAAAACCCCATCAAATTGCTGCTATAATCAGGGAAAAAAGGCTACAGTACTGGCAGTGCTTTTATTTTAAAAACAGTTCTTCATTTCTGAATGAAATGCTGCCTGATCTTGTTTTGTTGTTTTGATCATAGAACTTCATGGGTTTGGTGTCTAAGCTAACCATCATTTAGTGTTCCTGATAGCAAATACTGTTCCAGGAGACAACTGCTCATTTAACCACTTATAACTTGAAAACTACAGAGGAAGGATTCGTAAACATTTTCTGAAAATGTGTCAGTTTTAAAAACTGCTTATTAAAATGAAATACCTGATTCTTAAGATAAATCAGAAATGGTTTTATGCAGAATTTAACTTGCCAGGAGTGTAGCTCTAGCATGTTCTCCTGAAGACTCCAGAGACTGTGGGGGAAGCATCTGTTCTAACAGCAATGAAATATCTCGGAGGAAAACTTTTTCAACTGATGCATGCATTTGTAATTATTTTTGCATAATTTCGTTGTTGTTTATAGTTGCCATATGCAAAGCCTGCCCACTCAGAAAGACCATTTGATCATTTTATGAAAGCCTCCATTTTCCAAATAATGATTCTTCAATCTCTGCTCAGACATAAAGGAATGAAGTTACTGTACATCTGTGCTTTCAATAAAAATGGTTAGAAATTTAGTAAGTGTGTTTGTCTGGGTCAAGCATCAGCAATCTGTATTTGTGTCAGTGGACACAGAGGGAATTCTCCAGGGGCCCAATCCACATGCCAGTATCTGGAGGACTAAACCATCAGGGTTGGAAAATTCTTTTCTTGCTACAGGACAGTATCTGATGGCTAACAATAGAACATCCTGGCATCATGGACAAATATTTGAAGCTGCTTGAGCAAAGCCATCACCAGTAAAACTCTGTCCCATCTATTAAACATATCCTAATCACAATGCAAGAGTTATTATGTTGTACTCAAGCATTTTTTGGTTGTAGAGAGAAGGAAACAACAAAATACCCAAAGCACCATGATATGGAGCTTGTTTACTTTTTAATGGAACACACTGTAAATTGCCATTGATTGAAAAATAGGATTATGGAATTGCGGCTGACTTCAGCTGAGCTGAGGTCGCGGAGCCCGGGCTGAAAATGCTCAGCAGCTCCATTAATCAGAGCCCAGGCCTGACACCAGGAGCACCAAGCCCTCTCCCCTCACCCCCGGGGCTGCCTTTCCACGTGCTGTTTGTAGCTTTAAGATTTCGTGTCCCCTTCCCTTAGGTGTTTAACTACTGGCTGGATGACATGTACCTCAACAACCGGCTGGCTCTTCCAGTCAATTCCAGCCCAGCAATTATCTTTGCTCGTCAGTATTTCAAGGATGTAAATGACCAGCTGAGGTAATGTACTACGACTTTGCAGCTTTTGCTAAATGAAAGGATATTTTAAATGTACTGCTTTTGCAAAAAGACAATCAACTTTCATTAAAAAATAAGAGCTGTAGCCATTAAACGATTTCCTACTAGGCCTGCTGACTGAGGGCAGTGTTTCTGGGGTTACTCATACTAATGTTCAGAAAGGAAAATGTCGTTACTATTACATTTATTGCATGAAAAAAATGCCATGAGATATATATTTTTAAGGAATATTTGCAAAGCTTTTTATTGTATGTAATCCAAGTAAACCACTTTGTGAGGAAAAAAAAATAAATACTAATTTCTGCCACATAGTTTGAAGGAAAATAATCTTTAACATGCCATCACTGTGACTTGTAGCCACCCTGCAAACTGAAAAGGCCACGCTGGCATTACATAGTACCTTTCAGATGCCCAAAAGGGCACCAGAAACACAGGGGATCTAAGAATAAGAATTCAGAAATCATTCTTCTCCAAGAACACTGCTTCCTTCAGGCCCATAATTCCCAGCCCTGAACTGATCTTTCTCCTTTGAGCTACTGTGGGCAATTACTATCATTTAAAAAGTGAAAAGCTAAGCACGTAGCCAAGCACAGAATATACCTCTCCAGACACCCTTAAAACAGGGTTCCATTCTTCAGCCTTTGCCAAAACACTTTCTCCTTTTAAAACAGCAAAGCAGATCAAATCTACCTTCATATAGTGCAATTTTCCTCTTTGCTTTTAGCACTCTCTAGCTGCTCATTACTGAAATAATTAACTGCATGTGAATTTATGCTATTATAAAACAGCCAGAACCTTGAAACCAATATGCATTATTTTAACATTTTGTGTAGACAGCTAATGCATCTTTTTACTTTAGTTTAAACATAACTATAAATGCTTCCATTCATTACTGACTAAATTTATCGTGCACACAGCTTTCAAAAAACCTCCCCTTTGCATTTTCTACTGCACGTGCTTTAACAAGGAAATATTTTTCTCAGAGCCTCCCATTCTGACACAGTGCAAATGGTCAATGTCAGGAAATAATACACCTGTCCTCAGCTCTGCAAAAAGAATATCTGCTTAGGACAGGAAGTACTCTAATAAATTGGACAGCTTATGAGTATTGATACTGAAACCCATGTAAAGGATTCTAATAAATATTCAGCCTCTGTTCCCATTCTCTAAATAAATGCTTTCAGGCTTCCTCCTGTGATCTGTTTAACCATTTGAAGGGGCTGTTTCTAGGATTTCATATTTCTCTTGACATGAATTAAATTTAGGCTTTGGGTGGGGGCAGGGAACTCTTCTTGCCAAGCCAGAAGACTTGCTCCCCTTATGCTGTGTCATCAATCATTCCTCTGTCTCTCAGAAACAGCCCAGTGTTGCCAAATGACAAAAGACTGATGTCACTTCTATCTGCCACTTGCAGGTTTGCCGCCAATCTCATTTCAGGAGTGCAAGACTACAAAGCTTTACTGGACACGTAAGTAGCTTGGAAGGAGAGCTGCTGCTTGAGTACCCACAGGGCTTCTGATTCAAAGGTGCTCTCAATACAAAATTGGGCTGTATTGCACCCCCCCATGATTTGGAAGGGCTGGGGCTCCAGCATGCTTCAGGGTGAGGGCTTCAGCAATTTTTTATGCACTTTCTCCTTTATTACTGCAATATAACAGGTTGAAGAGGGATACTTTTTGATGGCTGGTAGTCATCAGTCTAGCAGGCACAGGGCAGCCCAAAAGGGCAGGCACGATCTGCCTAACAGTTATTGAGAGCACCAGAGGAAATCTGTGCTCTCCACGCCCAAAGAGCAGCAGCACTGTGGGTACACAGCCTGCACACCTTTGCTGGCACTCTCTACCTGCCAGGGCGCTGCACCCCTTCCACGTCCTGCACTCTGCATTTAGAACACCAATCCTCCCTCCCCACGGAGAAATAACACATTTAGGGGAAGAAGCCTCACCACTGACAGGCCGGCTCAGTAGCTAGTTGAAGTAAGTTACTTATGCAATTGTTACTTTCTGTATATAAACACAGGGGAAATACAGGATTCTTCAAGTTATGTATGAGGTAACTCATAATATTTACATAGCAATTCTTAGCTTCAGCTAGTATGTTCCAAGTTTACTGCTGAAACCACCACTCCCTGAAGAATAGGAACAGTGGAGAGCCAAGCACAACACAGACCACACTATAGTCGAGAACAGATAATTTTCTTGTCTGGAAATACAAGAAGACTATGTGATATGCTTTAACCAGTGCTTATTTGGATGAGGAATTCAAACAATAAAGTTCCTGTCATCTATGAATAAGATAAAGAAATAAGGTGTTTGATGTTTCACTTCAGAAGTCTGACAGCTACTCAGAAAGTATAGCAGAGCTACTTATTTAAGGACACATGCTTCTGTCCAAGATATCCCATGCGACTGCATACACCAGCACTGGTGTGCTGTGAAGTACTACTGCATACTGCTGGAGTTGCATCTTTATGTGACAGCATCTGAGATGAGAATAAAGGAACCACATTGCTCAAACAAAGAACAATTTGAATTCTTACTGTTTTGACCTCACTACTCTGGAGCCAAAGACTCCTGTGGTCAGATTTGCTTGTCTAAATCAGTAGCCACTGAAATTCTCACTACTGTATCCTCATTTATTATTTCTGTTTGATTATCACTGTGTAACTATGAGAACACCATAACTGTAACATTTTCAGTTCCTTGTTGTTAAGGACTTGTACCAGCAAGTGTACTGCTCTCCCCTCTTGGATCATCCCACATGCAGATGTACAATATTTCAGCCCAAACCCAGGTGTTTAGCTTTAACTATGCAGATATTCCACTTCAAAGAAAGGCTACCTTGCTAATATAAAAGAGTTGTAGGATCTTACACAGACGTATAAATGAGTACAAGATTTGCTGGTGCCATCGGTTGGAGTTAATAACACCTTTCTTAACTGCTATAAGTACAGATTGTCTTCTATATAACCTACTATGCTATCCCACTGTTTTCTATCATCACAGATGCTCTTGAAGTGTGGTTAAGCGTAAGGGGATTTCTGCATTATGCAAAATGTGGGAGAACACCAATGACCCTGTTTTGCTGATAGGGAACAAAAACATTAAGCACATTTATGAGGAAATAAGTGATACAGAAAGTTTGAGAACTGGGAACTAAAGTGCATATCCTTGGTTCAGAACTGCAACAGTTCTAAAGACACGGTTAAACAAGATAAAATAGCATAAGACACTACCCCGTATCAGCTCTATGACAGCAACCCTCCTTGCCTGCTTCTTTGACCCTGCCCCTCTCTGCAAGCTAGAAGTGTACTCCTCTTTTGCTGAGGGAAAGCCTCTGTACCACAAGATCTTCTTCCTCCTGTGGTCTCTGCAGCCTCTCCCAACCAACAGCACTATTATTTCCTTCTGCAGCATCAGTGGGGTATTTTACAATCCATAATCATAACTGTGATATCACTTTTTTTTTATGGCCACTAAAGGAGCCTTTTAGATGTTGTTTTCATATGCCTTCCAAACCAAAAGGAATAGATTTTCAATGCATAATACCCCCTAGGTTTAAGTAAGAATTAGTACGAAATCAAGGATCTGTGGAAAACAGAAATTCCCTCCGTATTGCCCAAGTGATTCCTGTTCATCAAACAAGGTCCTCTCAAACGCTTTCTAGCAATGCTGCACAGCACAAGGTTGCTGTGATTTGCAGGGAATTTCATTGGTACCTTTCTTCAAGGTGCTGTGTCTTTTCCAGCTGTTCTGCTGACTTCCGTCCTGCCAAATTTCCAGGATCCCATCTAGGCAGGCTTCCTACGCGCATTCCAAAGCTGCTTGTGACCTGCTATTCTTTCCATTTCCACTAGATCATAATGCAATTGCTTAATGAATATGCATGAAGCTGCCAGGAATGATGTATTTAACTTTGGTATGGGAATTCATCTATTTCCCTTATACTGTAATCTCATTTTATTATTCAATTTGTGTTATACCTGATCTAATTGTAACAGAACAAAGGACAGATTAGATTTCTTTTCCCTTCTGTCTCTCTCTCCCCTCTCTCCCCTCTTTTCCTCTGGCTTTGTTTTTCTCCTTCTCTTTCTGCAGCCATGCTTTACCTGCTGATTTTTCTCGTGGACAGCTGTCTGGTCATCCTCTCTGTATGAAGCAATACTATGGACTCTTTTCTTCCTATCGCCTTCCAGGACCTACCAAAGATACCCTCGTGGCCCAGAAAAGCAATGTAATGCCAGAACCAGAACACATCATTGTTGCTTGTAACAATCAGGTAAAAGAGTTTCTTTTTTTATACCTTTCTATATTTCTTAATTTGTTTAATTTCACTCCAGAAGAGCCTAATCTAATCTCTGTTCAGAAATGCAATTAGCATGCTATGTATGAGCTCACTTCTTACCAAGCATTTGCAGTCAGAATTTCCAAAAGATGCTTCTGCAGCATTTTCGTCCTTGGCCCACATTATGTTCCAAGAACAGTGATGCAGAAAGTAGGAACGTGGCAGAATTCATTTGCTCTCTCTTTTAAACAAAAATGTTTAATACACAGAGATGAAACTGCTGAGAAAAAGTACCTGCTTAGAGTGCGTTTGCTGGAAATGCACTTCTCTGGGCAGTCAAGTATTGGCACACAATATAATGGCATATATATCACCATGATATATATGTGAATGGCATATATATCACCATGATATGTATGTGAATGGCATATACACCCTGTAGGGGGGCCTAAGCTGTGCCTGAAGAAGTTATCAGAGGTGCACGCAGAAATACTGAAGCATTACAGTGAATCTGCCCCAACCTGTATATTGGAGATATATTGCAGAGTATATTGGCTGGGCAGAGTACCTTATAGCCCAGCCTGACTATTTGCAGTACTGGAGTCATGCCTGCAGGCCCTCTTGGAATGAAGGGGTAGATTCTAGTGGTCCCTTTTCCAGGAAGTCCCATTTTTCATCCCAGTAGGAAGTTCTCTCAGTTGTCTAGGTTATTTTTAAACAAATAATATCATAATAATTATTTACATATTTCCTGGTTTTATCTCTTCATGTTTTTCTGAGCTTATTCAAATAGCATTTTGTTTTTTGAGTCCAATACACAATGTAAGTCTCCTGTAGCAACTGGTATTACACTGGTGTTAAAACACAGGAAGGGTGAGCCCTGGGACAGTCCCCAGTGGTTTTGTGCTCCACTGCCTGCCTCTCCAGGCAGGACTTCAGCATCTCAGCACCTACCCAGGCAACAGCAAAATGTTGGACCACAAAAAGTCTGACTGTTCTTCTGACTTCTGTAATTTTTTTGCAGTTTTTTGTTTTGGATGTTGTCATTAATTTCCGCCGTCTCAGTGAGGGAGATCTTTTCACTCAATTACAAAAGATAGCCAAAATGGCAGAGAATGAAGAGGAAATGCTGCCTCCAATTGGCCTGCTGACAACAGATGGAAGAACAGAGTGGGCAGAGGCCAGGACCACCCTTATGAAAGGTTAGCAGCAACCATCCCAGCTTTCTCTTCTTCATCATCTTCCTCCTCTTCCTTCTCACCATCATTGCCTTTCTCTGCTGGGAGTGAACGTCACAGCAAACATAGGACTGAATGTGCAACATTCCTGCTGAATTTTTGCAGCAGCAGGAAACTCAGTATGTGCAAGTGTTCAAATGTGTGTTACCAGGGGAGTAGCAGATACAGCTTGACCCTTTGGCTGTGTATGTTTATGTGTTAATGCCATGTAATAACTCTCACTCCATTCTCTGTTTTTCATTGCATAAATTACATTACATCACATCAGATTTTGTGATTTGTCTCTTTCTTCATATCCATTTTGCAGTAGGAATGCATTTACCAGTAGGAATGATGCATTCTCTTAGCTTTTGACAACTGTCAGACATTTTTGATCTTATCTAACAAAGGCATCTACAAGTTAAGCACCTGCTGAATCTGGCTGTGTACTCACTCTAGCAAATGGAGAAGGTACCACAGCTGATGCAACCAAATCTTAAGTAAGTATCTAGGAAAGACAACACCAGTTATTATTTGGGGACAATTCTCTCTCTCTCTTCCAACAGGCAGCATTTAGTTGTCTCAGATTCTGGACTTGAATGTCAAACTTTGAAACTGTTGAAAATAAAGGGTGGGGTTAGTGATCTTTATCACACCATGCCTAATGTATTTTATTGAGAAGCTAAACACCCTCTTTTTGCCATTTTACATGTCCAAAGTATTTACTTTTCCTTCCTGAAGATAATGCTAACTCATCTCTTTATCTCCAGTTCAGCAGTGCTACAGAAAATATTGCTGGTTTACCAATGCCCTGGAATATAGAAGAGTTGCCAATAGTCTCAATAGTCTCAAAGTATGTTTACCATCCCAAGGAAGATTTCCCTTCTCTTGTTCAAGTGTTTTCTGTGCTTATAAAAACTTAGTATAGATAAACACACACACACACACACACACACACAGAGTCCTGGCCATTATTTCAGCAATATTATGTAACACCAGTCTCATCTTTAGCTCTTCCCCTTCTCTTCCTTTCCTTATTTTAATGAAAACTCAGGTAAACACCTAATCATTTGTTTGCACGTCACGCTTTTAAGTAAAACAGTGAATGCCTTGAAACCTGCTGCAAAATCATCTTGTAAACCTGCATCATTGGGGGGCGGGGAGAATCAACAAAAACTAGCAGAACCATCTCTATAGTGTTTTTAGATGGCCTGGCATATGCCAAAATATTCATTTTAATCAGGAAGCAAACCAACTCAGTCATGCAGCTGAAAAAACCCAGATCCTGCACTAGCAAATATCACCATATAGCACCCTATGAAGCAATGTGAAGTGAAAGGGGTCCCTCCACAGCTGTTCTGTTCTGGGCAGGGCAAGAGAGGATGCTGTGGGACAGAGAGGACCTATTACAGTGCTTTGCAGAGGCTATGAAGGAGAGATATCCATGGGCCTGCACAGACCTGAAAATAGATAATAGGTCTTCTAGGTGAGAAGATTTCAAAGATATTGTAATAATCCCAGCTATCAATGATTTATAAACACACTCAGTAATGTAACTGCCTTCAGGCTGCAGAACTAACTCACTCTTCCTAAGCAGAGGAAGTGAATTCTTACTGCTACCAGGGCTGCAGTTCCATGCATACTATACCTGAATTTGGTTCAGTACTGTCTTTTCCTTTTTAAAACTAAAACCAAAAACCCCAACTAACCAACAGCCAACTGGCCAATTCAATGCAATTGTGCATAAGAAAGGCAGAAGGACAAGAAAAGTCATGCAGGGCTTTAGGCTTGTTCTCACACTTCTCTGTTT
The DNA here is from genome assembly GCF_003031625.1 of Empidonax traillii. Taxonomy (NCBI): domain Eukaryota; kingdom Metazoa; phylum Chordata; class Aves; order Passeriformes; family Tyrannidae; genus Empidonax; species Empidonax traillii. The sequence goes on along the minus strand of NW_020955668.1, from coordinate 666,514 downwards.
CAGCTCTTGTCATGGTTCATGAGTTCTTCTGCAATTTATTGCCTGCTTCACAGGATAATTTTTTCAGTGTTTGATCAGCTCTCTAGACATGTCTGTTTCCTTCTGTAAGGCCATCTTTCCCCTACTTTTCTGTTTCTAGCAGAGCTTAAATTTATTCACTCTAATACCTACACTCCAGATACCCTGAAGCCATATGTCAGAATAAGGGCTTCGTATCTGTCAGAGATGTGTGGGTAGCAGCCACAATGAAATATATATAAACCTATCAAACAATGTAAAGCAGAATGCTGAGCAAGCTGGCAACAGTTTGTAAATCACTATCCAAGCTGTTTTTTCTTGAAGGTGCCTCTCTGCAAACACCAGAAGCTGATGTATACCAGGCAGCTTCCATTCACAAGGATCTTTTCAGCCTTTGCATCAACAAACCCAGACCATCAATGAAAAAAATACCACAGTTATGGTCAGCCCTGCAATGGGAGATACTAAAAGAGCTTTACAGTCAAGAGGACAAGGACATGGCTTCTTCCTTATGAAGTTTATGAATGCTTTTGAAGACACTTTGTAGGGATGCCAGTGTTTCACATGTAGGGTGATCATTGGCAGAAAGCTTAATATGCCCCATCAAATGCAATCTCCTGGCTCAAGTGTCTGTAGGAGCTGGCAGGCACTCCAGGTGCCTTCCCTAGGATTCTGCTTCTGTGGGCAAGGGAAGACAACAATCTTCACTCCACCAGATCCCCACGCAGCCTGCAAGGAGCCAGGCTTACCATCCCTGTCACTTGGTCCCATGGCTGCTAATCTTCCCTCACAGGAGCTGCCAAACAGCAGCAGACAGTATCTTACCATAACCTGCAAAAGGCCACAGCTCCCCCTCTCCCTTCTCAGTCACTGCTATCACTTGCTTCTCCCTCTCCTGACACCTTTTTAATTTCTTGCATGTTTTAGCTCTTTTTTACTACAAGGCATCTAGAGAATGAACCTGGATGATAACAAGCATCTGTTATATTTCTAGCTCCTCAGTAACCTATGTTACTCCTTCTAGGAAGGTGCATCTTTTTCTTAATTTGAAAAATGCTGTTTTTTCAGAGGATCAATCTACTTTTCATATGTGCAAACTTTAAAAACATGCACATATTGAAATGGCTCCTTGTATTTCAAATGCAAATCAGAATTGTTTAATTTTAAATATTTTTTTCCATTCTTTCAGCTGAAATCATCTCCTGAATTGAGCAGAGACTTGTTGAACTCAGCACAAACTTGAAAGAAGTTTTGATCAATCTAAATTCACATCTCTAGTTAAGAACGTCCTGAAACAAAAATCATTTACACCAAAATCTAGCAAAACCAGTAGATGAAAGTTGATCTGTTAAGAATGGAAGGAATTCTAAACTCACATTTGAAAGCCCTTTTTCCTTTGATCTTGTTAACAACCATTTAATAGCAATTAATAACGTTATATGCTTCTAAATAAAACAAGTTCTTGTTATATGTTCCACACTTTTATATTTTCAAAGAGCTGTATTAAGTGCTCACAATCAGAAATTTTCTATGCTTCAAACTGGTCCTCAGATGCAAACAAACTCTTAAACTTTGTAATATTTTTGAGTTAGATAAAGAATCTGAGAAAAAAATCCACGTAAATACACCACGAATAAGGAGGAACACACTGAGGACAAAGTAAAAATAGTCTCAGTAGTCCAACTCTATAAGCAAGAGTGTCAGGACAGGGAAAATAAACAGTAAGAGATCCAGAAAAACCCCATTTTATTCAGCAGTTCACTAGTGACAGGAGGGAAGTGGAATGTGGCAGCCCATGGCTTTGGCAAAATCATGTTCAAAAACTAAACCTCACAACCTCACCCACAGATATTTTCCTCATGTGAGGTAGGCAATATAGGCTAATGACCAGGGACAGGAGAGAGAAGAGGGTTTTAATACAATAACACAAAAACAACATGGGGTTTCAATGGGAGAACAGCACAAAACCAGTACAAGCCCTGCTGTTCCAGAGCAGAATACTGCAGCAAGTGTGAGCTCTGAAATTTTCTATTTTCCACCTGTCCTCTCTAACTGTTACATATAAAATAAGTAAACATTGCTGGCTTTAAGAGTAAAATAGATCTATTTTGTAATATAATTACTTCAGGAAATGAAAGGCAGAGAAAGAAAGTGGATATTATTGAATCATGTGAAAGATACGCAGAGATATTACAAAAGTTAACACATGAATTAATGCCTTGGTGTAACATTTCCTTGCCCTGAGACAATCTGCTGTGGAGAGAGCTCTGCAAACACCAGCTCACTGCAGATCTCCAACGCTGTCCAAGGCAGCAGGGCTCCCCAGCCAGTCCTGCACTTGGAGGCAAGAGGATGTGAACATTTCCCTCTTTTTCTCCCCAGACTCCACTAACCGCGACTCTCTGGACATGATTGAACGGTGCATATGCCTGGTGTGCCTGGACAGCCCCAGTGGGGTGGAACTCAATGATACAAACATGGCATTGCAGCTGCTGCACGGAGGAGGCTACCATAAAAACGGGGCCAATCGCTGGTACGACAAACCCATGCAGGTAAAAATCCTTACAGTACACGAGGATGTTGCTTGCACGTGGCAAGGGACTCCCATTGCCTTGTGACAGGGACCACTTAAAATCAAGTGGGAGAAAGAGGGGAAGGTGATGTCAGCATTTGGTTTTGCAGGGTTGGTGTGAGCAAGGCTGGTCCTTTCAGGGCAGGGGGAGGCAGACAGACTGCCTTGCTGGCAGTGCCAAGGCATTCCCCAACACAAATGCACTTTCACATTTTCTGAAGCTGCCCTGTGCACTTGAGGAGGTAAGACAGATACACAGACATGGGGGTAGGTAGACATCTGATATAAAAAGGAAAGCAGAATGCAATTTTATTACACTCAATCAAATGAAATAAAATTGCTGGCCTGGCATCCCAGAACGAAAAAGAAAAGCACAATATTTTTCCTCTGTTTTCTCTTCTTACACATTTTCCTGACATCCTACAAATACTACAATTTAGCATGTGTTTAAGTCCTCGCTTAACAGACTGTTTACTCATTTAATGGCATCCTTGTTGAGGCTTTCCTGAAAGTATTGACTTCTCCAGCCTTTTTCCCAATCAGATTTTGATTGTCATATTTGAAAGTGTCTCACGGTTATTTTCACACTTTGCAATAGAGCCAGGATGAAGCAATGTATTAATCTCCAACTGTCAACAATGTTGACACCTCATGAAAAATTGAAAAAACCCCTGACTGATAGATGGCTTGCGTAATGCTTGTTGCTCTTGCCATATCTAAGAACAGTAACATGAAAAGAGAAACCCCTAAAACAATATCACTTCCACTGACCTACCCCAGTGAAAATACATTTCAGTAATCATTCCCGATTTATGCCACTGCAAATGACATTATTAGCAGACTCCAGTGCTGCATTTTGGAAGAAGAAATAATTTGTCTTTAGTTAGAATCCTGTTATTTGCAGGGTCTCTTGTTGAGATGTTTCAAGCAGATGAGAGTAAACAAGATTTCTTTTTGTTTACTATTATAAGGTAACAGAAAGCAAATAAAATTGCATAGTATAAGGAAGAGCTTCATCTGCCCAGATATATTCAGGCCAGCAGTTTAAAAGTGAAGAGAAATTCTTAGGGAAATAAGATCCCATGCTCTTCCATGCATACACATATTATGTAGGAAGCCATTCTCACAGTGGAACTTGTTCTTTCTCTCCATATTCTTCTTCACCTTTGCAGTAAGGCATCACAAAATGTCCAGGTGAACCTTTTGCATCATGCACACACACACTCTCAGTGAAAACCTCACGGAAAGCAGGAAGGCAGGAGGCATGTGTGTGATGCAAATGCACAGAGTGAGCTGAGGGAGAGAAGTCCAGCTAAATATACTTCAAAAGAAGTGTGGGGGGAAATGCAGAAAAAGGACAGGAAACATGTGAGACAAGTTGCAGTATTGTCCTAGACATCTGCTTTTGTTTGAGATGCAGAAACAACCAACTGCATGGCTGTATCACAGAATCAGAGTGCAGTGGGTTGTCACCAGCTATGCCACATGTACACAATGAAATAAAGAATGAAGACAAGTAAGAAGGAAATTAAGAAAACACCTCAAAAAAAAAGCTTAAAAATAAGCTATGGGAAAGCTATCAAATAAGGATGAGCTTTGTAATAAAATGGGACCCTGTGGATTTCCCAGATCTAGATGTTGCACTTCTCCCAAATGTGGAAGGAGAACCCTGGCCTGTCTTTCTATTGATGGGTTTTCTGTACCATAAAGAAAAATGCTACATCAAATTTTCAGACTCCCATAGGAATTCCTAAAATTTACATTCTCACAGGACTCACAGTCCAAAATAGCAGCAAGAAAAAGATTCCATGCAATGCCTTTAACAGGACAAGAAAGTCTCCTGTGACAGGCCAGTAAGTCACCCACTGCCCTGTAAGGCAAAGAAGATCCTGATATGAGCAATGAGAAAACCACAGGAGAATAATAACATCTCTTTTAGTTAGTTTTCCATCATGAGTAACTTGGCCAGAACACGATTTATTCCCTGTATATCTTGCACCTGTTCTTTTCCTTGTTTAGTTTGTGGTAGGAAGAGACGGAGTCTGCGGCACCGTGTGTGAACATTCCCCGTTCGACGGCATCGTCATGGTGCAGTGCACTGAATACTTGCTCAAGCACGTGTGAGTTCCCTTTCAGTACAGCTTTTATACCCACTCCAGCCCCTGGGGAAGCCTCTGCCAGTGGAAAATTCCCCCTGATGCCCTAAGACCCATAAAACTATTGGAAACCAGTGATTCACTTGCCAAAAAAGCAGTGTTGAACAGAGAGATTAATCCTGTGACCTTAACGATTTCTGTCTCACATACTAACAGGAAAGAAAATTCCAAGAAATTAGTACGAGCTGATTCAGTGAGCGAGCTTCCTGCTCCACGGAGACTAAGATGGAAATGTTCCCCTGAAATTCAGACACATTTGGCATCATCAGCAGAAAAACTCCAAAGGTAGAACAGATGCCTCATTTTTCTCAACAGTGACTGCAAGCTGGGAACTACACAGCACACGGTGTGCAGGCATGGGTTTCCTCCTAGAGGGCTTCCTGCCCTCCCGCTCCTCCTCATCTTCCCAGCCTGGACATACCTAGCATCTCTTTGTGGGCTGGAGCTACTTCACTGCATTCAGGAATTGCATTACCATTGTTTTCCTCCCCTGTAAATATTAGGAATGCTAAAAACCACCAGAAAAGAAACAGTTTTAGTCCTATTTTCACAGGATGCAAACAATGCAGATCCTCTGTTTTTGTCCTTTACGTGTTTGAGCTTATTAAATCTGAAGCCAGGGCAACAGGGATACATAGGGGGGGACAGTAGAATACAACTGGTTTAAATAAATAATTTGAATTCAGGAATGTAATTTGTTTACATTCATATTGCTCCTACAAAGGCTAGTTCTTTTCCAGCCTTAATGATTCTATAAGATTCTTGCATCTCCCCCTGGAGTAACTGCTTCTGCTTGTTTTCCAGGATAGTGGAAAATCTGGATTTTATTGCCTACAAGTTTGAGCACTATGGAAAGGAATTTATTAAGAAACAAAAGGTTAGCCCAGATGCCTACATTCAAGTAGCACTTCAGCTGGCATTCTACAGGTAAGGTTAATTCAGATCATAGGAACAAGGTACAAAAGGGTAGTGGTTTTTTAAAAGAGAGTCCATCCTGCATGGAAATGAGTGATCATGCCTAATGGCTGTAGGACAGACAAGACAGAAATGGACATCCAGTTCTCAGATTACTCATTTTCTTTGTTCCCTTTCCCTCTTCTTGCTCATCATCCCTGTGTCCCACACATGCCATTACCAGCCAGTACCCTCCCCACAGCTGTCCCTGCCCTTGGCAAAGAGAAGAGGGTGAGGGGCTGTGGGAGGGAGTAGTGGGGTTGTCTGTAGCAGCAGCAGCTATAGGAGTCCAAGTCCCTGGGGCAGAAACACTCCCTTGCCACTGTGGGTAGCTTGGGAAGGACGTGGCAGTAACCCTGAACTCACCACACAGGCATCTCCTGCACTGCAGGGTGAAAAGCATTCACAGGGGAGAATTCCACAGCAGCATATCAGATCAGAGTTCCTACACAGGACAGTAGCTACTGCTGCCTCCTTCTTCACAGACATCCCAAGATTTGGTAATGTCCTCTAATTTCCACGGTATTACCAAAGTCAAAATCTCCTTTCTAGTTTGCCAGAACTCCAGACTAGAGATTGATTGCATGGTTTCCTGCAGAACAGCCTATTCCCAAACAATTCTGTGTCACGTCAAATTAAAACCTGACGTGGTCTTTATCCAGTCAAAACCAGAGGTGCCCAACTTATTTCATGTATTCCATTAACATGTGTTAAACATCCATTTTTTGCATATTCCATTAATCAAACTTCAAAAATTACCTGGTCCAAGATTTTTATCTGGATTCCAGCCATGATATAAATCCTGTGTTTGCAACAAAAGCCTTAGTTACATTCTGAGACCCCCTGCTTCGACTGGAAGACACACTAGGTCTCCTGAAGCAAGGAATAGTGGCCATACACCTGGACCCAAATTAAACAACAGTCTTCACACTCTGTTCTTATTGCTATGTGGGTTTTCATTTCAGCTCACGAATAGTACTAATATCCTTTTCAGTTTTCTTCTTTTCATTCACTCACAGAGTGTATTTTTTGTTATTTTAAATAAAACGTATTTCAAGCCCATAAATAAATGATTAATTACACAATTATTTTATGATGCAGTACAAATAAAACATTCCTTGAGATCTTTCTGTAAATTTTAGTTTTACTAGCCTTGTTTCTACACAGCGAGTCATTTTTTACTTGCAAGGCATAACTAAAACATACACAGCTGTATGTGGCTCCTCATATTAGAAGGGAGTGGGCATCGATCTTTTTTAAATTTCTTATAGAATTCTATCAGATGAATACTGTGCAAAAAGCGTGGCTGTAACAATAAAATGTACCAAGCCTATATTTCTCTTAGTCTTTATGACCCCTTGAAAATAATTATTCTTTGCTTTTCTTACTTCCTTCTTTCAGATGCCACAGGAGACTTGTCCCGACCTATGAAAGTGCTTCCCTACGCCGATTTGATGAGGGCCGGGTGGACAATATCAGGTCTTCTACCTCAGAAGCATTTGCTTTTGTGAAAGTAATGACTGATGACAAGACAGCTGTATCGGTATGTTGGTCTTCTTTGCCAATACACTGAGTAAATAATAGCTCCATTGTCCCCAGTTTCTCATTTTTTAACTGTTAACTGAGAACATAAAGGCATGGGGCAGGGTAGCAAGCCTCACAGGATTTTGCTTTTTGTACAAACCAACCATTAAGCTAAATATAAATATTCCCTTGTTTTTATTTAAGCATCCAAAAGATTCAAAGGTACCTAAACACGACATTATAAGAAACAAAACGTTTGATTTCAGATTTAGTGCTGTCTTATGAACGTTCTGTCATCAGATCCAAATTCAGCTCCCTGGAGAGACCTAGGCTGAACATGCAAAGTTCAGGACCATTGTACTGCCACACCAGGGGAATTGCCTGGCAGGTCCCCTGCAGTAGTTAGCTCTGCTGCAGACTAAAATGTGTGAAGTGACGTAATTCCCATGCTTTGATTTCTGGATAAGGTGGATATGTCCTGGATGATCTTTTTTGTTTTAAAGGTATGTTTCTACCAGAGTTAGTTTTATAGTATCGTCAAGGGAGCTGAACCTTAATAATGAAAAACTCCATCAAGCTGATCAAGCAACTCTCCAAACTGTCCTGATATCATACTGCAAAAAGAAAAATTAAAATTGCCTTGCTTTGAGGTGCCACCATCTGTTTCCAGAAGCATGAGTACTGTACAGAGTAGATGGGAATGCAGAGAGGTACAGCTGAGAGTATAGCTGCACAAACAGCATTGTGCACTGTCCCCACATCGTCCCTGGAGAGCCTCCCTCAATGCCTCTCTCTGTGCCACTTCCACCCACTGCACTTCGCTGCCGTACAGGGAATTTCCAGGTGGCTGTTTAGATGCAAAACGTTTCCACAATATAGATTATTTTTCACAGTAAGCCCACTCCAGTGGCAACAGCCCACATGGCTGTTCTTTAGAATTCAGCATAGCGTTGCTAGATGCATTGCTGGGGTGTAGATTAGGTGTAAATTAATGAAATATGATAAACCAAGCTGTAATGTCCCGGAGGATGATGAAAATTTGCCCAGAAAAGTGCTCTGTTCAGCCACTGCTTCTTCAGTCTCTTTAAGGTTAGGAGCCTAGCATTTAGCTCCTGATGGACAAGACTCAAATTCCACGGTAAAATGATAACTCAAAAAACAGTAATTCCCTGTGCTGAGTGGGTAATTCATAGCAGATTATGACCATCCTATTACACATAATAGTGACTACCATACAGAGGACAAGAAGAGGCTGATGTTATTTGCTATCAGTGAACTGTCTGACAAGATTGTTCTTGATCATATTTCATTAGAAGCTACTGTTGTCTGTGCACACCTTTCTCTCCACATGTGTGCTCAGCACAGCCCCAGCCCCAACGCACTTTGCAGCAGATTGACTGCACTCCTGGGAGGAGCCAGCCTGCTCCTCACATACCGTTTCAACGCATCCTCCTTATTCCTTCCAATAGTCCCTTCCTTTTATATTCCAATACTTACTACGTTTTGCAGTCCCAAAGCTTTAGCATTGCTCATGATTTCACCACCCAAATCTGAGGTTGTGCTCCCCTTTCACAGCACGCCAAGGAGTGCCATGTGTGCCTACACTGAGCTCAGTCTCAGCCCCCATATCTGTCCACTGCCTGCCCTGGCAGTAGCAAATAGGGAGAAAAATGGTTTCATTCCCCCTGGAAAACCTACCATCATAATGCAAACCAATACACTGATAGTTTCCCTGGCTTCTTGTCCACTGAGAGATAACAAAGGACATTCACACTGGTCTGGGATTGTTCTTTCAAAGAGGCATTTAGAAATCTTTGTTTTGATGTGAACATCTTTGTCTTTCAGTTCAAAACTATATATATAATTATCACAAAAACATTAGAAACAAAATTAATACAACCCTATTCCAAGGTGATTTCCTTAAGTCACATCGCTGCTGAACGTTAGGGGGTTATTTCTATTTTTTAGACAAAGAGCTCCATCACTTGCTTTAAGCAGCCTTGAACTCCCCAAAATATTTTTTTGTTAATAGCCATTAATTCAAATAACATTTAAAACCATTTTCCTTCTGATGCTAATGAAAAATATCTTCAAACCATAGCTTGAAGAGTCACCAAAGATTGATTGAGTCAGATTGATTCTTTAGCAGGAGAAATATCTCATGCATTTGACACTTGCTTTAAAAGCAGCAGCTACTGACACTAGAGAGATTGCTTGAATAGCTGTAAATTAATCAGATTTAAAGACTGCCTTTGGTAATTTAATCTGTATAAGGGAACTAAGTCCTAGATCTAGCCCTGTGAAAAAATATCAGACTGTATTTTGAAGGTCCCTGATGGTGACCTTGACTTGCTTCTAAAATGAATTCTTTGTTCAAAAGATCATTCATCGTCCATAGGAGCTGAAGGTCTCCTGTTTATCTGGAGACCCAGACATTTCTGGCTGTTTCAGGGTCTCCCATGGTTGCAGTGTGGGACTTGATGTACAGCAGGGCAGCACTTCTTAGGATGGTTCCCTTAATATAAAAGGCTGCCATTTGACAGGAGTCAAAATTTACTACCTTGTTATCTGAAGTGTGAGGCACCTGTGGAAGGTAGAGCAGCCTTGGAAAATTCTAGATGCCCTTTCACACATGGAAGTAATTTTTTGACTGGCTAGTAAAATATCAATAATGGCTTTCATTAATATCACTGTCATTGTCCAGATAAACCATTCTGGAGAAGATGCACTGGCTGTCTTTTTTGAAAACGCTGAATTACACTAGGCAAACATTTTCCCTATTTCAAATGGAGTGATTCAACTGGTAATAATCTACACCCCCAGAATCCATGGAAGGAATTCACAAAAGGAACTACAAACCACAACCAATAAACCTGTTCAGCTCTTGCACAACAAGGCAAGAGCTTTTCAGTTATAAGTACTTACACCTGAGGCAGGAGCAAAGGACATTTGAGAGTGCTTGTGGTTTGGCTGTTGGTTAGTTGATGGAAGATGCTATTTCTTTGAGAACTTAATAATATATTTTTTTTTTGATTACCTCAATAGGATTCTGAGAAGATGCAGAGATTTAAGGATGCAATTACAGCTCAGACTAATTACTCTATTCTGGTGAGTAAAACCTTCTACCTGTTGGAATAAGAACTACTTGGCTTTTTCAAGAAAAGTATGAAGACACAATCATGATTTTAGCACTAGAAAAATGTCGGCACCTCCAAATAGGAAAGTATCTGCCACGTCATCCTTATGAACATTTCCAATGGCCAAAATAGCCATATTCAACTACCCTCACCTTAAAAAATACTCCCTCAAAAGCAAGATAACAAAATATTCATTAGACATTAGTGGAAAGACCATGACTCTCTGGCATTAGCTCTCTTATCTAGCACTGTCATGGGACATGACACTCTGTATCCAACCTACTCCCAGCGAATGTGCATCTGTGACACATTTATGATTTATATCTGTGTCATTATTAGGAGTCCCAACCACAAACTGGGATTGCACAAACCTTGGAGTTGTACAAATTAACAATTCACAAATGGCCTCCATCTTAAAGAGCTTGCAATCCAAATTTCATAAAGGGATTTTTCTTTTTTTTTTTTATAAATACTGGTGAAACAAGTCTTTATTTTTTGTGCTCTGTGATCAGCACGAAATGTTGGCCATGAAGGTAGCCAAGCAAAGGGGCAGTGAGGTGCTCAATGGGGTATGAAAAGCAAAAAGCCTCATCAGAGATGGGAAGTATGCAAGGCTTAAAGCACCCAATTTAACTGCTATGTAACACGCAGGAAAAATAAAGTTCCAGCAGCAAAATTCAGATCCCCCAAATTTACAAGTGTTTAGACCCATAAGCTATATCATTGCAGATAATCTTGAGACAGTTGTAACACATCAGGAACAATTTTTGCCCTAAAACCGACCATCTATGCATTTTCTTATATTTCTCTTCACTAGAGGAGAGAGGTCCCTATCTGGGACTTGATTCTGAGATGGACTGGTATTCTGGAAAGTGTATTCTGGTATTCCAAAGTGCCATTTCTAATAACGGTCATTAGCAATGAGGGAATTATTATAGTAAGTCCTGTTTTAAAGACCCGAGTGCAGTGTATAATTAAAGAAAGAGATGTCCTCCAGTGAAGAAATCAGTTTAGTATCAAATACAACTCATTTTCTCTTGATTACAAATGAGACCATTCAGCCTGAGTAATGCGGTACATCCCACTGTGTCAAGACAAAGCACAGACTTATTCTATAAACAACTTAGTCATAGCACTCATGAAATTAATAAATGTTAATAACCAGCTATGATAAGTGAATTTTTTACCTATGATTTTACCTCAGACTATTGCCTAATAAGCCCACATTGTTGAGTACTGTTTAGATATTCATAATACTCAAGAAATCATTCACTTTCAGAGGTGGTTTCAAAGGTAAACTCAGAGCATTGGAGAAGCAAAGTGTTGCTTTCAGGCAGGATCTGTGCCTAAAACTGTGAAACAAAAGAAGCAGGGAAGAAAATCAATTCTGTGTTTCAAGACTTGTTCTGAGAACCCACGTCTTAGAAACTGATATTCCACGTAATCTGTACAGTGAAGGGAAGTCTTATCTCAGGGCAACTGTCTCACCTGAACCATCTCAGGGTAACCTCACAATGAGGACAACGTACTGTAGGTCTACTAGGTCATAACCAATGAAATTTCTGTATATGTCTTAAAAAACCAACCAACAACAACAACAAAAGAAAAATAAAGGAAAAAAAAAAATCTCCCCTCCAAGCTCCAAGTCATTTGAGATCCAGAAACTGTTATAAAATTCAGCCTCAGTGTAGATCATGGGAAAATATTAAATCTGCCATTGGAAAAATAATTTATTTTTAAATTCAAAAAGCTCTCCAGGTATTTCTACTCAACAAGCTTCCCCTTCTTTCTCAGAATAGCAGAATGTAATTGTTGTGCCTTTAAACTGTGGGTAAGACTTAGATGGTCTGACTAAATTGTGTGCAACAGACTGAAATGTAATAGCTCCTAGGAAAAACAAGAAAAAAAAAATCTACTTCATAAAACAAAAAGCAATTTACTGATTTTATTTCCCCTTGTTAAGGCTTACTAGTAGCATTGCTATCTTAAATGTGGAGCTCTAAAATTCAATTTAGCACAGTTTTTTCCTATGCGTTGACTCACAGTTTATTTCGTTAGCCTGTCTCGGCCTCTCTTCAGACATGACATTGATCTATGTTGCAAAAATGTCATTGCTAACAGCCTTATAAATCTTGTGTGATAGCAAAATATTTCCTTTGATTATCAAGTTGGTTTCCCTGTATGGGAAGAAGAACGTAAGCACAGCCCTGATGTATGCCACCTTTCTGCAAGCATCCTTGCTCTGTGTGGGCTGATGAACAAATAGCCCCCTTTCCAATGGGTGCTAGCCCTTCATAACCCAAATAAGATTCTGTGCACTCCCAAACCCCTGCTTCAGGCAGTTACCAGTGGTTAAAGATATTTTCCCTGTGAGAGGAAAAGCACACTTGTGTTTTTCTTTAATTTTCTTTTTTTTTTTAATCCTTAAGAGGAAAACCAAGCTTGTGCTCTTTTTTAAATCCTGCCTTTTCTCAGGCTACTTGTTTCCCTTGTTACAAGGATCCTGTGCCACGGGGATATCAGTTCTGCTCTCAGTGCAGTACAATGTCCCAGGTTCAGCATTCTCTTCCTATCTGTCTGGATCAGGGATGAGCTACAGCTCAGTCCACAAAATCAGTGCTTTCACCAGCAAGAACAAACCTAGACTGAAGGATTTTAGGTGCAGGTATTACCTGAGGCAATTCCTACCTGGTTGGAACAAATTTTGATTTGGTTTCCTAAAGAAACTAAACTCTGTAACTATCCTGTCTGCCAATCTCCCACTGCTCATTTTTGATCCCGTTAGCCATCTTCAATCACGTTTGCTAGCAAGGCAAAGATCCTAAAGTGAATAAATCCCTTAAGTCTACAGCTATTAGGGAGCTGGACAGAGCAGAGACACAAGCAGGGCAAGCTGCTGGCAGAAAGCCTCAGTGCAGGCTCAGCAGCAGTTCTTGCGACCCGGCCAGCCAGCCACCAGTGTGCCACTGTTGCCAACCCCCCACACGTGCTTCCTATCACCTTGCCTACGATCCTGAGACAGGAGAGGGAACTGGGGACATTCAAGAGCAGAATCAGGGGGCAAGCATGGCTGGTTCTGCATTGGGGATCATGGTGAGCAGAGACATGGGCGAGCAGGACAGCGAGTAGAGACTGCTGAGGGCCTCTTGCTTGTCAAGAACTTTATTCTCCTTTGTTAAACCCTGTTTAGTTTGACCCTAGACCCTTGGTACCCCAACTATGCTACCATCCAACTATGCTGTCCTACACTCACTGTTCCCAGTTGTCTCATTGGAGTGAAGGCCAAAGTAGTGAGATATTCCAGCTCTGCAATGGAGCCAACACAGGGAATGAGGGAAGAAATTGGATATTTTGGCAGTCAATTAAATTTCAGTGGCATTCTATATCCTCAACCCCAGTCTTCCCAAGCAGTGGGATATGCTAACAGATCTGTGAAGGATCACTGGCAAATCTGTCTGTTATTCTGTAAGCACTGTTAAATCTGTTGTGGACACCTACCAGATCTTTGAATCTAGATTCTGTGGAATGACACATGCTTTAACTGCCAGAGTGACATGCAAGTAGCAAGGCAATGAAAGATTAATGTATTCCAGTTTGGAGCTGTCTTGGAGCCTTCTATCTTAAAATATAACCCTAATGATGAGCAGAAAATTCCAAAACGTGCTGAGAAATTTCTGGTGTCCCCTATGCTCCCCTCAGCACCCTTGGAAGCCCAGCCCAGGACATTCAGCTCTGAGAGATGAGAAACACCCAGATAACATCATCATACAGTACATCCCAAGACCGTTGCCTTTCTAATTTTTACATCTTCAGAGCACCACATGAATTTCTAGTTACTGATCCTCTGCAAAGTACATACTCAGAGTAATATCTGAACATTACAGGCATTACATCACCCTAACCAAGTTCATCAACTCTGACCAGAAAACTAGGGAGTAACAGTCCAAAAAATGTCTCCAAACTCAGTTAAATGCTGTTGTCCTATCACACTGTACACAGGCTATTACAGGAATGGCAATAGACAATCACCTGCTAGGGCTCAGAGAGGTGGCACGGGAACACTTCAAGGAACTGCCAGAGATATTTACGGATGAGACATACTTGACAAGCAATCGATTCATCCTCTCAACCAGCCAGGTGAGTTCTCTCTCCTGTTCATTGGTCTTGCTAAGCAAAGGCTAATTCATTTGTGTTCTGCCAGACCTTGTGGCTCACCGTGAAAACAATGTAAAGAAGTAAAACAAACAAAAGTGGTACCATCAAGAAGCCTGCAAATTGCTCCACATTTTTAGTTCACTTCTAGTCCATCAGCACACTAAATCAGCAACATCAGCACAGTGAATACTGAATGAAGTTATCACTACATTTGCAACATTCCAGAGCCCTTCCTGGAAATTCTGGAAATGCACACAAACAAACTCAGTAAAATTCACTTGAGGGCTCAGAGTTTCCTCATTTTCCAAACTACGTGTGTTCCCATTCCCTTTCTTCTCCTCCTTCCCCAAGGTGACAGCTCCAGTGGGAAGTGACAGTACAGCCACAAGCCAATGAGCTGCCACTCTGAGAAACAAGAAGCCGAGAGCCATGAGGATATTTTACTCTTAAAAGTAGCTGTGTTGAAATCTTTGAGAGCCTTCAGTTATTCACTGTAAGACTGCAACCCAGGCAGACGTGCAACTTAGATTTACAGACATTTCAGACACGTACAGATATTTACGGATTTACAGCTATTCGCACATTCAAAGATACTCTAAGAGTCAACACTTCCTACATTTAATGTTCTGAATAAGGAAGAATCCTTATGGCATACAGCCTAAAAATTAAATGTTTCATTGCATGTAGTAGCAGTCCTAATGAAAGAAGGAATCTATGTATGAATTCATTAACTGAAACACTAACCCAACTGCACAGATTGGAACTCTGCAACAAAAGAGAGTTATAAAATCATGCTACAGCATAAAACCTTAATAAGTAATTTGATCTTGTCATAATGTTTGCAGGCTTTCAGACATGAGTGAATGTGACCAACACACTACTACATAAATTCTCCAAGAAACTATCCATGAGCAAAGAGTGCTTCTGAATAGCTTTATGGCCTTCGGCTGTTGCACAGCAAATTTATCTGACAATTCTATGGCTCTATTAGCAGGACTGATGGCTTGTTCTACACCATTAAAAAGCCAAATGTCGTTTGTGAAGGCCCATGTACACAAAGTCTGAAACATATAGATTTCTAACACATCTTTTATTTTCTGCAGTAGAAAGTGTTTCACTGCCTTATTATGCCATGATTAAACTGGGGTGTAATAGAAATATAGCACCAAGATGCATTAAAATGTTTTTATACATGATCCCAATTATAAACTATTATTAGAAATGGACAGTACTAATTTCTATAATTTAATGCAGTGCTCACATTACAAGTTTAACATAACCTTAGGATAACCTTAAGAAATTAAAAACCTCAGAGAAGTTTTATGTACCATAATTTTGTGTATGAGAATTACACAAAATTCCTATCTATCTGTAACAAAGCTTATAATAGCTTTTCAATATCTATATAAATTGACCAAAGAAATGCATTCTAGCTACTTCAAATGACAGCAGTTTTTAAATGATACCAAACAAACAGAGCAACCAAATTCTATACTGAGATCAGCTTTTACCTGCCAAGGTAAATGAGTTCCGGGTCTGGACTTCTGAAGCCAGTGATACTCCATAAGGGGGGGATTCACCACATTACCAGCATTTGTAGCATTTGTTTAGCATTTGTTTATCTTTTTCCTCATTCCTAACCAGCTGATTTCAGGTCCCCTGATTAATCAGAGATCACTCCTTCCCTTCTCCCCACAACCAGGTTCCAACTACTATGGAAATGTTCTGCTGCTACGGGCCTGTGGTGCCCAATGGATATGGGGCATGTTATAACCCTCAGCCAGAGCATATATTATTCTGCATCTCAAGCTTTAAAGAATGTAAAGAAACCTCCTCAGCTGTGTTTGCAAAAGCTGTGGAAGAAAGTCTCCTAGCAATGAGAGATCTGTGCAATAAATGCAATTCTGCTACGGCAAAGCCACTTGCTAAACAAGATGCAGCCACACAGCTGCAGAGTGCCAGCAAACACTAAGAAGGATGTGAGAATTATTCTCCTGATCCACCTTGTGAAGAAACATGACATAGTTGTTCAAAGGCAAGATCATAATAGTAATAGAACAGTGTGCAACCAAAGTGTCATTTGTTTCTCATTGTTGCCAATATTTACAACTCTGTGTACTAAATCCACCATTTCTCGCTTAAGGGACAGCAAAAAAGTTTGGTCTCCCTGGCTGAAATGAAGGAGGAAGTAATACAAGTATGTGTTGTACTACATTTCTAACCATAATTAACTTGTGCCATATTATTACCTAAAAAATTGAGTACTTTTGTATGTGACATGAATTAAATACTAAGGCACACCAATTAATTAACATCCCTTGCAAGTAGTTCTAAAATATTCACATCTATTCCTGCAAGATTTGCATGTAGAGAGAGAAAAAAGAAAAGACATTTCCTCTACTGGGAATTTTGAGAGTAACACTGTAAATAATAGGCTGAAACCATTATATCTTGAATATTTGCATGAAGAGTATTTAATACCACCAGTCTATTTACTATATAAGAAAAACTGATAACTTTTAAGAGTGGCCACTGTGCATTTCCACAGAGATTAAAAAGACAATACTAGCGTTTACATGTTACCCCAGTTCAAAAATGCTGCAGAAATAATTTTGCCTTTATTCTGGTTTGCACTGGCCTCAAGCACAGTCCTGTTCTGAAAGTAGCATATTGGAGACATGATCCATCACAGAGAACTGGGAGAATTGTGTCCATAATGAATTGACTTAATTATTTCTTTCTATCAGTGAGCAAAATCCAGTCTGACAGAGCAGCAAAGCATAAAGCATAAGCACCACTCAATCCCACTTAAGACCTTTTCTGTTTGCATGGGAATGAATTCAGTCACTGTGACTAGGAGGAGAGTATATGCAAACACACAAAATCAAAGAGCAATAACAAGAATGAAGAGGCAAATTTGCAATATAAGGAAGTCTTCAAGCTGGAGCTACGAATACCAGTTTAAGAGTACTGGTACTCATATCATCTTTGCATCATCCCATGTGAAGGGATTTAGATTTTATATTTTTAATAGCATAACTAGCATATCATATCCTGCAATATACAGTAAATTCAATCAGGAAAATAATAGAGTATCTAGTAATCCCCATATTATGTGAGTGTTATCCTGAGGGTTTTCTCATTATGTCTTTCATTCCCTACAAATCCTTCCAAGGACTGATATTTTCAGTTACTCTCTCTCAAGCCAAAATATGTTGCCTTACTTAGAAGTGTTCAGTCATCGTTGGTAGAATACAACTTACTCAATGACTAAAGACACTTACCCACTCACTCCAGCGCAGATCCCTTGCTACACAAGCTGGAACACACTCTGAGGCCTGGCCAGGGATTGCTTACTTGCCCATGGAGTGGTGGAGATGCTTCTTCTTTGGTAGACTGAACAATCCCATGCTTAAGCACTCTCAAGCCTAAAAGCAGAAGACATTTATTACAATAAACTAGAGATGCAGATATATTTCTGTTTAAGAACTCTAGATACAGAATCAGTACATTCTGTATGTCTGTGCCTATTTTACCACCTCTTCGGAGTTGCATGCATGCAATTAAGCAGTCTGCTGGATAAAGGATTTCCATAACCCCATAAGTAAAGCACAGTGGGCCTGATAATCAGTTGGAGAAAAGTCAGCTATGTTGGAGTAAATCAGCTATGATGACTTACAGACATTAAGAGCTGGGGTCATTTTTTTAAAGTTAATATGTTTCACTTAAAAGATATGTATGTTTCATTACTTTATAAGCTTTGGTTCAAATCAAAGATAAAATCTATTTTTAGATTATATAAATAATATTATGGCATAAAATCTGCCCCACAATTATCATAGAATGGTTTAGGTTGGAAGGGACCTTAAAGATCATCTCTTTCTCACTTCCCTGCCATGGACAAGGACACCTTCACTAGAGCAGGTTGCCTGGAGCCCCATCCAGCCTGACCTTGAACACTTCCAGGGATGGGGCATCCATAACTTCTCTGAGCACCCTTTTTCAGGGCCTCACCACCTTCACGTTAAAGAGTGTCTTCCTAACATCTAATCTAATCTAAAAGTTCGGATGTGAAAATAAATAAATGAAAATCAAGAAAACTGCTAGTCAAACCAAATGTTCACTTAAAGCATACACTGTTCAAAATATAACTTTAAATTGTTCCTATACTGTAATTATGAAAATTTCCTCACAACATTCCCAGTAATCTTTCTTTGTCTCATTTCATTGGAAAGGCATTCTGCATTATTAACATAAATGCAGCACTACATTTTTTCATAGAATTTTATGCTTAAAATTATAATATTTGAAGTGTATAACAATACTGTAAATAGTTATTTGATAATTTATTAATTTTCTTCTAATTAAATATACAATTTTATTTTGTATTCCTACTTACATAGGCCCTGATAGTTATTTGCAAGTATTACCTGTTTCTTATTTCAGTTTTCTGTTTAGAATTATAACAGTAGCTTAGACACTGTACTCAACACAGTCACTGTGAGAATTCAGACTGCAACTACACCCACACCTGAAACCTTATACCAGTTTATCCTTAAGAGCCCCTTACTTGTTTACAGCTGCCATAACAGGTGTTTTGGATTCTCCAACTCTGCAATATACTGGTGGTGGAAGATACTGACACCATATTTTTACTTGAGGACCAGTGACCACCCACCCTTCCTGTTTATTTAGCTAACCATCCCAGACTTGCATCTTAGTGATCTGGTTTTAGTATTCAGCCTGAGTACCTGAAAGGAGCAGCTCTGATGAACTGAGTCCCTCCAGAGGAAGCCACCTGTGCACGTGCTTTACCTTAGCCACTACCCCTGCTAAAAGCACTACCTGCAAACTACCTGACTCTGTGCAAGGACCTTCAGACTCAGTTCAGGTCTGTTTAAATTGGAGAGTCCTGGTTAAATTACGGATGGATAGAATTCACAGGGCATCACAAACTTCTCTGTTTGACAGCAGAAGCTTCCTAAGGGACTGTGCTGCTTCTCAGTTAACAGAATCCCCTACACCTGTGTGGGATGATCTCATACTGCAGCTGCATCTGTTAAGGATTTCAGGAAATAGGTAGTTTTTTTGAGTCCTTATTTAAAATTATTTGTATTATATAAATGAAGTTCCTTTCTGAAGTTTAAAAATACACACTTCTATGCACTTACAGAAATCAAACATGAAGCTTTTAAAACGTTCCTAACCAGAAAACTGTGGAATAGATTGTTCGGCATAAAAAGAGAGAAAATTTTGATTGACAAACCAAGTGTAATTACGTTAATGTAACAAGTGGCAATGATTTAATGAGCCTCTTGGTGGGACCCGGGACACACAGCCCCCCTGCAA
Source organism: Empidonax traillii (assembly GCF_003031625.1). NCBI lineage: Eukaryota > Metazoa > Chordata > Aves > Passeriformes > Tyrannidae > Empidonax > Empidonax traillii. Next base: position 646,649 of record NW_020955668.1, on the reverse strand, counting down.
GAGAACTTGGAGAAGGTAATTGTTTTGCTCTCTCCGTGGGCGTACACCACCGTTCACGCAGTGCTGGGATGAAGGAAATTAAAAGCCAATTTTTTCGTGAAATTTTGTATTCACAGCGAGCAAAAGTAAAAGACGTTTGAGTTCAAAACAGGGGTGTTTCAAGGGTGTAAAAGCCCGACCTCGCTCCTTTGACAGGAGTGCTGCCAGAACCCCTTGTGCCACGGGTAGTTTGGCAGGACATGGCTGCGACAACACAGCGTTATGAGTTGCAGATGACATAGAAATATTTTAGGGATACTTTTATTTTTATAAAAAAGTATAGATTTATGACAAATGTAAATGTGTGTTTATAGCACTTGTTGTTCCTGTTGTGTCTCTATCGAAATCTATTTATCTGTCTCTATCGATATATACGCGCTGAAGTGTACGCCGGTAACGCGAGTTCAGCTCGTTCACAGGCGCAGCTCCGCACCGCAAATAAAAGCTGCCAGAGGAATAGCCTTTGTCGCCTTTTTCTGCCGGGCAGCCCCGAAGCCCCCGAGTTCCCTTGGCCCCGACACAGGGACCCTCAGGGGCGGGGGAGCCCCCGAGCCGGGACCGCACCGTCGGGCGCTCCCTCCTGTCCTGGCACCAGCCACCTGGTTCCCTGTAGCCGTGCCGTAGGGAAGGCTCTCGCATCCCACGGCTAGCAGGCTGCGAAGGGGGCTCTGGCAATCGTGTCAGAGCGAGAGGGGGAAAGAGCTGCTCCTCAAACGCGCCTCGGAAAGCACAAACACCTCCATCTTTTGTGTTTGCTTAAATAAGCTCGCATTACACTGTGTATATATTTTTCTTTTCCAGTTGCACAGACTCATTAAAATCGCGGTCTGAAATAAACTCATAAACCAAAGACGGGAACGTTTAACCCCAAATTTAGCCATAAAGCAAAGTACTCGAGAGTAAGAAGCAACATTTGTTGCTTACAACTCAGCTATTATTTCCAGCAACCAACACCGCGCAGGCAGCAGGTGCCCCCGGGGTCGGAGCAGCTGTGCCACGTTTTGGAGCTGCCGCATCCGCAGGTGAGCTACGCCATCGGAGCGGGACCGAGCCGGCTGTGCGGCTCCCGGCACCGCTGCAGGGTGTGGAGCGGCTCCCCGGCAGCTCCAGCAGAAGAGCAGCGCCTCGGGGCATCGCTGAGTTAGCGAGCGCCGCAGAACTTCACTCTCCGTACCTCAGGTTGCCGTGATGCATCACCCACAGAGGAGAGTTGTAGCAATGCTTTTCTAATTCACCTCATTAAGTACTGGTGTGGTCTATTTCCCATTTATGAGGGAATGAGCAACGCTTTTCCTCTGTTGCTTTCCAGTCGTAAGAGCGCACATAATAAAAATTTCTGCCTACCAAAACTAATCTAAGGTTACAAGACAAGTCGAATTGCATGTGTGTGATCTCAAGTATTCAAATAAGTAAAATTATATGATTAAAAAAGGCTTTAGATCACATAGAGGCACCAAAAAACAATATGTATTTAGTCAGTATCAGATAAATCACTATTTGCTTGACACTGGAAACTTGAGAGCACGAGTTAATACAATTTATGGGCTACTGGCAACTCACTCCAGTTGTCTCACTGGGGTTGGTAGATCATTGCAATGTACCTGACATGGACTGAGAGAGACCAGGCCCTAACCTAGGGAAACTGATAGGGTGGGCTTTTTAATTTAGAGCCCAGAGTATAGAGATGTCATCTCTCTCGTCCATTTTATAAGTGTAAATTAATTGTTAGAGATTGCCATTAAAGCTTCCTAGAAAGCAGCAAGAGCTGTCTGATGAGGATGGCAAAGCAGCAGCAGAAGATGAAAGCATGCTGCTTAATGAAACAGACTGTTTCCTCAGCCACTTTCCCTACTTTTTCAGTAAGCTGAATTAAAATACTGCAAACAGCTGTGGCAGGTGAAGCAGTTAGGTTAAATGTCTGAGGAACACTGACCCCATACAGCTACAGTGGAACCAGGATACAGAATGCAGTGCTCCACTTGCCGAAACAACTGATGTGGGATGGTCAGCACAGCCCTAACACAGAGCTGATAGAAACCTGGAAAGGTGAGACCCTGAGTGATCAAACATACAAGAATATGCTTCTGCCTTGTAAAACAAGTCAATAGAAAGGAACGAATTAAAACAAATTTAAATCTATGGGGGCCCAGTATGTTGCCTTCCTGTGTTGCTGGAACTGCATTATCAGCCAGTTCTCTTATTTCACCAGTTCTGATTAATTTTCAACATTATACAATGTACCCTAATGAAACTAAATAGCACCTAATTAATTAAAAAAAAATATGTGGGTCAGGAGATGGTTTTGTCTGTTCTGGTTTGACTCTCAGCTTCACAAAAACCTCAAGTCTTTAAGGTCCTGAGGAATTACTCTTTCAGTAGAGGCAAAATGAATTATGCGTCAATGAACAATTGGGTTATCAAGGTTGTTCACTTCATGTTCCAGCTGTTCTATAATACCATCTTAATGCTTATTGGAGATTTCTTTGAATTTAGTCTCATTCCATGGTACTTACAAATAAATACACTGTGTTTCTTACAGCTGCTGTGCCAGTTAATGGCAAACACAAGTACAAAATTAATTTCTTGCCTTTTACCATTAGAACTAGAAATGACAGAGGGTGGAGGCTTTGTTCAAAGGAGATCCATTAATGCAATAATAGTGAAGCCAGAGATTAAAGCTGACAGGCTTTGTGGGGAGTTTTGTACAGCACTTAACTACAGTTTTTGCTCCTTGCCCTCATAAGTGCTAAAACTTAGACACACTCAGGGTTCACAAGAAACCAAGCAAATACAGTACTGGCGACTACTTTTTTGTGCTTTTCCAACTGTCCTGCAGGAAGATGGACATCAGTTTATTCTGGAAGATACCAGACTGGAACACTGTAGAGCTGGTGGTAGGTGAGATCGTATTTCATTGCAGCATCAATTACCTGGATTTTGATAACTCCTGAGTTTTATTTATCACAGTCTGTCCAAAAGGACTTACATTTTGAAATGAGTTCTTCCTAAGGCATAAACAGTCCAGGTTCCATCAACATTAACACTTTTAAGCTCTGCACTGCTTTATATTTGAGGCAGCTTGAAGGGCACAGTCAGTAACAGGGGATGGCTTGGGAGTTAGGGCCATGCTTGGGAGAGCACCACTCAGGGCCATCCTGAATGCACCAGCACACAACCACAAGAAAAACTGCTGGGTTTTGGTCCACAGAGGTATTACAGCTTCCTTCTGCTTTCAAAATAGTGATTTTTTTTTTTTCCTTGAGCCCTAAATTTCTTTGTGTGAGTGTTTGGTTGGTTGGTGGAGTTTTTTTTTTTTCCCCATCTTCCCCTCCTCCTCCCCAGCAAAACATAGCTAATAGCATTTCACTGCCTCACAAGGAGTAATTTGTTATCATTTTTTTTTGTGGCAGGCAAGACAAGGAGTTCCAGGCTTAAGTCTTTTCATCTCCTGGGCAAATGTCTTGCAGAAAATGGCTGAAAGCCACTGCTTCTCCACTCCCCGCTTTTCAACAGCTTCTCTAGGGCTGGGGACAGGAGCTGGGAAGCAAGAGCAGCAAAGTGACCAAGGACAGTAGCTTTTCTAGCACCATAGCCCTGTTGGTTTCACCTTCGTGAAAAGGAAGGCAAACAGGCCAGGAACTGAGAGGTTCCACTTGGAAATTTCTTCCACCAAAAGACTGTTTTGTTGTTGTTCCAATCCTAGACAGTGAAGCACTGGCTAGCAGGCCTTGCTGCTGCATCCACTTTTTGCTCTGTTTCAAATCCAGATCAAAGGTGAATCCCTCAGATAACACAGCTAACCAAGGTAGAGCCTGGCTGGTCTCAAGTGCTGTGAGGGAGAACACAAAGGAATATAGATGCTGGGATAAGAAGTAGAAATGTAAAAGGCAAAAAATTCACTTGAACACGTTGTGTAAGTTGTGGTTTTCTCCTTTTGGAGGCGATGGCAGGTTGGATTCACTTTGTGAAGAAGCCAGAAAAGTAGTGTTAAATGCTTAACCATTTACAGGGACACATTCCCTTCTGTCTTGGGTTTCTGTCAGGCAATTCACTTGCATCACAAAGATATTACCAGTTGTCAGGAGACAATTGGTTCTTTACACTTCTAGGTCTCTTAATGAAGCACTAGATAATCTTGTTACACCCATGTGTCAATCAGATAAGAATATACCACCTTTTCCAGAACCAGTTGTATGTTACTGCCCTGAATGTTACAAATTCATGTAGAACTAACTTGTATGTAGGTTTTATATTTGATTTTAATTAAAAGGAGACTGAAACCCCTGGATATCTTTTATTCTTCCAACTTTTATAAAGTTTCCTATGACAAAGATAACTTCAAAGTCACTCATAGCTTATGATACTTATTTATACAGATGTGCCAGTTCCACTCTTGGTCACAAATACCTCAGAGAACACTTGTGAATCATTGGACAGCCCAAAAGTAGAGAGAAAGAAGTTGGCATAGCCATAAGGACAGGATTAAAGCTAATTATTACCACACATATTACCACAACTAATTTTACATGTACCTCAAAAGTAATTCTGTCTTTTCTTCTCTTTTCCCTGCAATAACTAGGGTATGAATCTTTTTTATTGCTCCTCATTTGCCAACATACACTCTCAACCTCAATGTTATTTTAAAAACACTTTACACTCAGGTAAATTCAGCAGTTTGCAAGTAATCATATGTCAGAATGCTGGTACCCTGAGCAATATTCAGTTGGGCAGTTTGGCCTGTAATTAGTTATGAAAGAAGGAAGTGATTGGTCTTTGCATCCTAACAGAGTAGTGTGAGCCAAGAAACACAGGACTTCCTGGGGCCTAGGAGCACCAGGCAGAAAAGCTGCAGCTTCTAGTGAGGCTGCAGGAGAGATGGGCTGCCCAGCATGAAACCAAAGACAGCGAAATCCTTTCACTCGGTATCTCCTACCAGCTGTATCTGCAGGGAGATAGCAAACCACACTTACAGTAACACTGATCTGACACAAAAGTGCTGTCAAAATAACACTATCTATATGTCCAGATACATCCACTTCCCTAGAGATGACAGAGGCCTTAAACCAATATTCTTCAGTAAGAAAAAAAAAATACTCAAAGTTGAGCGAAGCAGAAATTGTATTGTCGCTTTCAAAGACTGAAACATCTTTGCTTTCTGCAACTCTGATATAACCAGATTAGAAAGCTGGAACATTCAGACTGAACCAGATTGAGAAGAGCAATACAATCAAGCTTGGCACAGACAACAGCAGCACTTTCTACAGCAGGACAGCAGGGAGTTTGTTCACACCTCGCTGTCACCCTGAGCCTCCCTGTAACTACCGAGCAGGTTATCCCGGCCATAATCCAGCTCCAGCCTCCAGCTCCAGCCTCCAGCTCCAGTGCAGCCCTTGGCACAGGGACGGGTTTGACAAACCTACCGACTGCATTTTTCAGGGGGACAGCAACTGATGGCTTTCTGCTCTTCAAGTACATTGTTTATTTGCCTCTTAGGTAAATGCAGATTAATTAGACTAAGCTTAAATATCAGTTAGTTTTGGGCAGAATTTACTCCCAAAAATAGAAGACTAAAATACCCAGACCCCTTGAGTGTGGAATGCTGTGAACATCAGTGGGAGTGCTCCAGGCAGATGAACTCACTAGTGTAATTTGTTTTGGGTTTTACTTTTCTTTTCAAAGAAAAAAGAAAGTTTTAATTTTGCTGAGTTCAGTGCGCTCTGTAACATCACTCTGAGGACGTTTCTGACATACCTTCAAGTTAGAATAACAGCAGTTTTGTAGGGAGATATTAAGCCTTGATAGATCAACATATTTAGCTGGAGTAAACACAAACAAGCTGTGAGGAACACACAGCTGCAGGTTTGAGACAGCAAGCTTTCAAGACAAGCATGGGTTGAGGACAATTGCTCTGACTTTGCTTTGGAGTAATACTCTGACCAAATTGTGACACTGAGATATCTTCCAATGAGATGAAAAATTAGCTGCACCTAAAAGAGACCTCATAGCTCCACATAAAGGAGGCCCTTTTGCTGTGTTTTTGTTACAGAAGCTAAAAATACAAATTTGCAGTAGTCCTTTCAGTTTGGTGCCTGTCCCCCAGGCGCTACCTGTGACTAGTTGCCATGGCACTAGCAGGCAGCTGGATGTTGGAAGGCACTCTAGTAGCCACTTGGACAAAGGCATGTAATTTTTTTTTTATGGTGAAATAACCAATTTTTTCCTCAAAGTCTCCCTCATTTTTAAGGGAGTTATCTACCCCATATACAATCATAGCCATTTGAAAACTGAACTTAGCCTGCAAGTCTTGTCCACGGTGACTTTCATCCAGACCGTTGTGATAAAGTCCAGTCAGGAGGAAGAAAACAGCCACAGCAAATTATTCCAGTAGTAACACCAACTAAATTGCTGTGCAGCTTTTACGGTCTGACTAATTGTCTCATTAAGGCACATTTCTGATCAGTGAAATGGATCTCAAGTATTATTAATCACTGAAAAAATCCGTACCACTAAGAGCCTCTCTCCCTCCTATCCTTGGCACTATTTGCAGTGGAAAACGCTCAGAGGCTCCTGTTGATTGGAGCCCTGCTGCTGCACAGTTGGCAGTCAAATGGTACTAATGGCACAATAACCCAATATAACTAAAATAGTTTGCCTTTTAGAGTAACAATCTCTCATAATGTGATTAAGCTCTGTCAAGTGCGTTTCTTTGCGTTTTGCAAACGGCTGAAAAGATGACAGTTTTTCCAGTAATTTCTTCAAAAGTGGAGGGAAAATTAAAAAAAAAAATAAATTAGGTATCAAGAAACAAATTAAAAATGGTTGATGTATTAAAAAAAAAAAAAAAAAAGAGTGGACACAACTGCAGTAACTCTGAGCTGCACAGCAGCATGGTTGTGTGGCACCCAGTCCACTCCCCCTCGCAGAACACACCTCCAAGGACTGGGTTTGTCACAGTTGCAGACAATTTGGTAAACACTTAGTTTAGGATCTTTCTTGCCCTGGGCCACCTCTATAACTGACAGAGAGAGGCACCTCCACAGAGCAATGCAGATCTCCACAAAGCACAGACTGTAGGACCTCTGGTTTAGATATGGACCAGAGGACCTCCTTAGATATGACGCTTCTTCCTCATACAAGCAGCACATCTGAAAAGGAGCAACACACTACTGAGGTGCTCTTTTCATTCTCAGCAAACAGGAGGACTTTGCTCTTGGCCATCACTCCCAGTGGTTGCCACAAGCCACACACTGCAACAAGGGGCACTTCCCCTTACACGGGGTAAACATGTAGGTGCTTATCTCGTGCGTTATCATGTTAAGGACAGCGGGCACTTTATTTTCAAGTAGCTCGTTTTCAGAAGCCTAACACAGAAGTGGCACAGCTATTGCTGGGAGAGATGTGTGCTACTAGGAGCTCTTCTGTGGAGGTGGAAGTGGTGCATGGAAGGGAAATTACAATGGTATTCCTCAGTATTGGCTCATTCAAGAGAGAGACAAGATGCATCACTAATTTAAAGTTAATTTGAAATGTTTACTTGCTACAACTTTCAGTTTTGATCAGTTTCCTAAGACAGTTTTAAGAAAAGACACCCACACACAGGCACTTTTCAGACACATAAATATTTGCTCACTTGTATTTGTATACGTAAATGTACCCAGGAAGGCATCCACTGAGATCACATGAAGTATAGTCAGAAATATTACAAAACAGTGGCCTTTGTCATAGGCTTTGGAATTAATTCTGGGGAACAGAATATGCTACAGAGATCTCTTTCCCTTTGGGCTTTGTTTCAGACACAGGTACCACAAAGTTAGACTTCTGCATAAATCTGTTGAGCTCATGAGCTGGCCACTATTGTGCTCACTATGAAAACAGTGATTTTACTGATGAGTTTAATGAGGGGCCTGAGGGCTGTGATAAAGGCCTAAGAAAAAAAGGGATGAAAAAAAAATTATCACACTTCATGTAGCACGTCCCTAATTTTTTAACTCACATAAATATCAGAACAGTGATGCGGAAAAGAAGGAAAAATATTAGATTTTTTTTTTCCTGACAATCCCTCCAGAAGCTATTTATGTACAGTCATAAACTGGCATGCACTCTCAGATATATTTTCCTGAAGCCTGTGGAGTTTCGTCTAAGCAAAATCTTCAGAATATGTGTGTGTACATAAATTAAAGACTGTCTGGTTTATAATGAGAAGGGTGTATTGTGGTATAAATATTGCAGAGCACATTAAATAAACATGGTCACATATGACCAGGTATCTACTAAATAAGCACATCACAGGAGAAGTTAATTATCTAAGAGTGTAACTCGGAACCGTTTAGAATCACTGGAGATTAAGCTGCTTTATTTCTGTTTATCTTTCCTTCCGAATAGGCAGTAGGTCGTTGCAATGAAGAGTCCCTCAGCAACACAAAGCTTCAGCTCTTCATCAACTCTAAGACAACAGTTTTGTCAACACCAGCCTGAAGCCATGATAAACCAAACATTTTCCTCAATGTAATTTTGTGCCAAATATGCTGGCACAAGACAGTACATAGGATGTAAAAGTGCTAAATATTTACAGTTCTTTTGATATCTTACGCTGTTCAGGGGAAGGAGGAGAACTTATATGGTAAGTATGTATCTCTCATATATTGCAGCCTAAAAAAGTATACTTGGACTTCCTGAAACGTGGTAGTGTCAGACATTAATATTCCAGGAGTAAGATGTAACTTCACTATATTAATAAGATTTTTCTAGACTTGACAAGTTACTGTGTTTCAGTCGACATGCAAAAACATTAATTGTGATAGAATGTGATTTTGGTTGGGCAAGGAAACTCATGAAGAAAACTTGCCACTCTTCATTCTATACAATATAATCAACATTGCAAACACTGATTAATTAAGGATAGGCTTGTGCAAACTGCTATAGCACAAAGAACAACTAATGAAGGATTTAATCACATAAAATTTTTGAAAGCAAGATGAAGCCAAACCCCTTAAATTACTTAAGTACTGCTTAAACACCGTAATTAACATATAGTAATAAATATTTCATCTTTAACAAGCCTATTGGGAGCAGTTTGTTAAACATTTATTTCTAGTCACGGGAAATTATGTACGGTCATTTTGTCATGTTCTATATTAGAAAATATTATTTTACCCTCTTTATTTTACCCCCAGCAGTGGATACACTCATTTGGGGAAATACAATCTTTCCTCTAATGCGAATGAAATATACTCTTCCTTCATATGTCCTTTGCTTTTTACTAATGAAGTTTACCCTTGCAAAGTCCTGACCAGCACACAGCGACTGCTCACATTTACTTGACGGCCTCTCCTGTGGGACTGACTGACTACAGATATGGGAGTTTTATTGGAAACGCCAGCAAGACTATCCAAGGCATCACTGCAGAATTACCCTCACAAACCGGGCAAGGTCATTTTGGGACACACTAGAGAGAAGAACGAAGGTGTTCTTTACAGCACAGCACAAACCCCAGACAAAGGGTGCCAGGGGTGTGTTTTCAGGCATCTTCTAAAACTGATCTGCACCTTTTCCTTTAGCCCAGGTAGCATCACAGGTGCACAGGGAAATCTAGGAGAGCACTAAACATCACTGCCCTTCAACCAAGTCTGTGTGCCGACAGCTGCTACTGCACTGAGAGCCAAATCAAAGGCAGTTACTTAAACCAGTACTAAAACAAGCCCACTATAGAGATAATGTCTTATACTCACCCAAGGAAAACAAGCTAACGCCAAACCAAGCTCTCACACAGACCTTCTCTTGTGTGAGTGCACCCTCTTCTGAAGGGGAGGAGAATTTAAGGCTGGCTGGGTAGAACATGGGCAGAAAGTCTGTCTGTGCTCCTTTATAAGGGTATCAGTGAATTTATGGGCTACTGAACAGGAAGTAAAGATTTCTGCAACAGAAATGATATTTCAGTGTTTCATGCTGCATCTTTAGTGATGACTACAACTGTTTTCCCCCTAAACAAATTAGATCTCCATTTGCCATTAATGACTCCATCACTTAAATATCACAAAGGAACTGCCTGGTGCGCTTATTAATAATTGAAAACTTTGAGGAAATCTGTGAAACATTTTCAATCAAAGCTAATAAATGTCTGAAATATTATTTTTCCTGAATAATTATTCCTCTTATTCTTTTATTCCTTTTGGATAATAGGTTACATTTTAAATAATGGCATTAAGAAAAGCACAAGCTGAAGTAATAGTTGAGAGGTATCTAAAACCAGAAGTGGTTTCGATGTTAAAAAGCATGCATTAGAAAAGAAGCAATATTCATCTGTTTCCTTCTTGCAAGAATGTTGAATTTCTATTTTAGACTTCATGCTGTTTCCTGATATCTTACACTGATAATTAAGAAAATGTATCCACTTAATCTCTGTCCTTGTTCTGCATAAATATGAAGAAAAATTTTCAGTGATCTTTTTAATCAGCAGAGTCCATGAAATCAAGACTCCTGTTGCTACACAAGCGGACTTCGCAGAACTACTAAACAGCCAGAAGGACCAAAAAAACAATGAAACTTCTTTATTAGAGCTGACAGAAATTTTGAATGCCTCCTGCCATTTAAAGTTTCACATTGTACTTACTCAATTACCTTTATTATTCAAGAACAAAGGCAGAAGGACATATGCAAAATTACCTTCATACACCAAGATTTTTTTGGTTTATTGGGTTTTGATTTATAATGGTTTTTTTATAATGGTTTTATAATGGATTTTCATCAGCACAGAAAGGTCGTATGACAGGTTCTGACCAAAGCTCCAAGACCTGCAATCCTGGAGTCCACAGGACTTGGAAAGAGGGATGAGTAGTGATCTACTATCTGCCCATCCCAGCAGACCCAGCCTGGGGATTGTGACCGCAACCCAAAAAAAACCCCTCTCCTCAGGGAAGGAGGATTACATTTTTTATGTGTTGGGTTTGTTGGGGTTTTTTGAAAACAGAGCAAAAAAATCTCATGCATTCTCTACCACCTTTCACTCAAAGGTCTCCTTAATTTTTCCAAAAACCCTCACTGCACTCACACTGCAAGTGCCAGTATTTTGCATCCTGAGCATCTTTAGCCATTGGCTGCATCAGAAATCCACAGCCACACTGTTTTTCTCTAGGCCTTAAGTCCTCAGAAGCTCTGATAATAATTAAAAAAATAGTGTTCCCTTCATCCCATGGGCAGAATGAGACACCCCTACCCAGTTCCCACCAGACTGGTCCCTTACCTGCATCTGGGACCCCGAGGACCTTTTTCTCTCCAGAACCTTTCCCAGCAGGCACCATCAGCTTCATTCACCGTTCCTTAACTCTGGTCCTTCCCACTGGAGAAACGGCCACCAATGCCCCACGAGACCCACACAGGGACCCCCTACCCTGTGCCAAGGGTACAGCCACAGTCCCATTCCAGGAAAACAAGGTGAAGTATTTGAAGCATTTAGGGGAGGACAACAAATAAGACAGAGAAGGGCCAGCTAGGGCCAAAACCTGGGCTTTACCCAGCAGCATTTGCTTGGCCACCCCCACAGCACACAGGCCAGTCCCATCAGCCATAATTAGGTGCTCAGGTGCTCTGGGTAGCTCTTCAGCCTGGCAGGGGCCCTGGCAGCCCCTAATTGTGTCCCACAGCCCAGCACCAACCCGGGGAGCTGCCTGTGCAATCAAAACATTCTGAATTCACTGAACCAAGACAAAAGCAGACTCTTTTATTCTATCTTTGACCAGACTTGTTAACTTTACAGAGATATTCTGTCTGCTCGTATCTGGCTTCACATGATTTTTGAGTGTGCCTCTATTTCATGTTTTAGACAGTGTTCAAAGTCCTCTGTGCCAACATCAATTAAAAATACTTATATATATATATATATGTATGTATGTATGTGTGTGTCAGCACACAGCAGAGGTTCCCAAGCTTTCATTTTCTTATGATTAGCAGCAGTGGCTATTCCCAGCTCTGCATCGGAGGCAGCACATCTGCTGGTTGTGCACCAAGGTAAGAGCTACCCAGAGCTCCTGAAACAGCAGCCAGAGAGTCTAGCAAGGGGTTCTTAAAACAAACAAACAAACAAACAACACACGCTCTCATCTACTCAGCTCAAACAATGCACACACATTCCTGTTTTTTGTCTAGTCTCATATGTTACTTTTCACCTCCTAGAAGGAGCAGAACTCTCTGTGTTCCCGAGAACAGATTACTCCTCTGCTCTGGGACACTGCCTCCGACTGTAGTGCAGGCAGAGCAAAGGTTTCCACCAAGCACCCCCCTGCTGTTAGCACAGCTCATCAGGTCGCTGCTAGGAAGGAAAAACAATTCTGTGACAGGAGCTGTTTGTCTTCACGAGTCTCTTGCTGCTGCGGGCATGGATGGCCTGGTGTGTCACCCCCAAATGCGATAAAGTCAATGGGCTCTCACATTTGCTGCTTCTTCCAAGTTACAAAGCTGCCATTTGAATTTCAGTGCTGACTTTTTCGCAGGAGAGGCCTATATAATACTTCAGTCCTCTTCAAACACTCTACGAGGATTAGTCAATTGCTGTAGAAGGTATTTAACTTGTCAACTAGTTCTAACAAAGTATTTGTTTTCTGTGAGATCACAGAGATATTCTTAACCTGGTGTGAAGCTACCATTGCAGAAACTTGCATCCATTGCTGACAGTGCACCTATTTAATGTGCACCTATTTGAGAACTCTCTGTAAGTTTCTTAATTAATGGGCCTCATTGAAGTGCCACAAACTATGCATTTAGCAATTTTTAGTGCTCTAGTAGACTTTCAATTGTTTAACAGCTGAAAGCTGTTAACATATGAAATTAATTTCAATGTTTAGAAATAAGTTAATTCCAGTCTAGTTTCAGTATTTTAAAAACTCTCATTGAAATAAAAATGCATCCACTTATTATTTAAAAAAATTGGAAGATCATAGAACAAAATATTCTAATATAACCTCAATTCTATTACCAATTTCAACCCAATGGTTTTGAATAATTATCTTCTTCTAGTCCAAATGCTGCCTCCCTCAATACTTCTGTATTTAAATAAGCCATTATTTAGGAAACAAACAGAAAACAGAAAAATGACCTGCCCCAGAAATGGGATGTTAATGCCAGCACTCAAAAGAGAAACTGTCAAAAATACCAGCCATAACAGAGAATTTTCTTCAGACGTATTTTTATTTTATTGGGTTTTTTACATTCTTTGATGGAACTTTTATGCAGCTATTATGCCACAATCTATGATACACAATGAAAGTGGAAATCTGTCATTTACCATTTATATTTCTATGTCAATTTTGTTTTCTACCTCTGCATATGCTGTGGCATAACTGCATTTATCAGACTCCATGCAGCACTGACCTGCCTTATGCAAACTGAGAATACAATAAACAGTGCCAGAAATATTTAGCTGCACTCAATTCTTGCTACAGAAACAAGCATTCAGAAAAGCATTAAAATACTTTGGGCGATGGTTACTGCCTATCAGCTTAATGTTTTGAGCTATACAAAGGGACAGGAGACAATATTTGTGGCTGTCAACTGCAGTACTTTCCGAGTTCATTAGGCTTCAAAAGACTGAATGAGCTTTAATGCTTCAGTGAGAGAAAAGGCCCAAGGCAACCAGCCTGATTTAAAAGGGTGCTACCGAGTTGCACTAACATGAGACTAAGTTGAGCTCTGAATCCCACTGCAAGTACCTTGGAACGTTGATTTTATGCTCTGACAGGACTGTTTTTTCACCATCCTGTTGTACCCAGGCCAAACAAAGGGACAGCAGATGGCACACAACCCTCTTTGGTAACCTGCTTGGGTAAGTAGTACCTGATCATAGTTGAAAGTTTTTAATACTGTTTATTTTGATGAGACAAGAAGCTTTCCAGCATCACCCAGCTCCTTGAATCAGGCAGAAACTGTCGTGCTCCGCTGTGTCACAGCCAATACGGCAGCAGCAGCAGGGCTGAACCTACTGCCAAGAGCAAAAGTGTCTCCAAGGAGCTTCAGGGCAGGGAAGTGGAGACAGGGAGGGAGTCTCATCTATGTGTTTTCCAGTCCCTTGCTGTGCCGTATCCAAGGGGCTGCTCAGCAGACTCAGGATAACCCTGCAGGCACTGCAGGGCCCTTGTGCAGCTGGTTACAGCTCCAGCACAGGCGTGGCCATTCCTCTGCACCCTCCCACACCACTGACCTGCTCATCCCTCTGCCAGCCAGCAGGAAGAAGGGAAGGAGTCTCCTGCCACTACACAGGTTGGTGCTGCAGAAACCTGCAGTCACAAGGTCCACCCATAGCCAAGTTCTCCTGAGCCAGAGGGAACAGGACTTCTGACAGTACTAGTTATGATATCAGGAGGGGAGAGCAAACAGGGCTCACCTGCCTTCCAGCACTGCGGAGGAAGCACAAGCAGTGACTCCCGGGAAGCCAAGCATTATGTCCTGGGAAAACAGCCCCTGCTGCTCTCTCCCTTCAGCACCTGCTGTACCTCAGCCACCTGACACAGAACCAGCTCCTGACGTGGTTCACTTTTATGTCCACACTGAAAGTACATGGCAATTAATATCCTGATTGGCCAATAAACACAAGGGACCAAAGAAATCAATTCCTACTTTACAAAACCACAGCATGGGCCTTTGGTAAATTAGCAACGGTTGCTTGCCCACCTTCCTCTTAAAATAAAAAAAGGGTAAATCAGGAATAGCCACTTGAGAGTTGAATTAGTACCAGCAAGGAGATGTGAGGCAGGAAACAGCACTGGACAAAACAGAGAATCCATTGCTTGTTGCACAAACACAGATTTTTCATCCAAACACAATCTTTTAAAGGATGATACCAGGTCAAAGAGAAGCAGATCCTAATAGCATGGTGAGGGGAAAGTAGTACATGTTCATCCAAAATAAGAATGTTTACAGGATCCCACAGTTCCCTAATACCACACAGTATCAAAGCAGGCAGCACAGGGAATGGAAGCAATTGGTGATGTCACCTCTTCTGAAGTCATTTGATGCTGAATTCTCCTGCTGATGACCCACTTCTCTATCAGCTGTGGTCTTGTCCACCCTTCTTTCCTCCTCAGTTATCCCCAAACAAACCTTTTCTTGGTCCCTTTTATGTCTGCCTTCATCAGGCTCCTTGACCTTAAACCTGAGTGGTCCACAGCCCTTCTGTTACCACCCAGTTTAACACTTTGTAACCTGACCCCCTATTTTCAGCCTCCTCCTCACATCCTCAGGTTACTTTACCATCTCCTTGCAACAACCACAGCTGGTACATTTCTCTGCCAAAGTCATCTACCAACTCTCTGTTTTTTGGTTCCGTTACTCTTCTCCAATATATAGACAGAAATAGCTGTCATTTACTTTCCTTGTAAAAAAAAGTCTCTTGTGTGCGTCACTATCATGCTGTCCATGCCTGCTCTACTTACAGTCATTAGACAGTGCCCACAGGGTGTGATACAAGCCTTACCGAGCTAGGCCTTGCATCCTGGGAGAGGAGACATTTCTTGTGTCAGAGGTCCCAATCTAAACAGACAAGTGGCAAAAAATGATGGAAGGCAAGTTGGAATTATTTTTTCCTTACGAACTGGGAAGCAAGTTACATATTAATGAAGTCAGCTGCTGGATCCTTTTATTTGGTAAAGCAAAGATACGTAATTTCCAGTGTTTTCCCCTCTTTTGTTTTCTTTTGGATGCAGTGTTTTGAGAGACTATCAGCCAGAGAAGGGTCAGTGCCCCGCAGTTAGAATGTCTTTCCCTCAAAGGCCTCCAGGTTGAAAGCTGTATCCAAGAATCTCCTGAGTGACACCAGATGCGTGTTCTTGTTGCCTGTGGCAGCTGCAGCAGCAGGCTCTCGGCCAACATACCTGTGTGACACAAAGAATTGGGCAGACAAATGAGGTGAGAAGAGAGACTATTTTGACAATAACAAGCGTGAGAATATGCTGTTTAATGCGTTCAAGTTGGCTTGGACATTTAGTCATCAATCTTTCTTAAATAAAAATCAATCGAAGTTGTACCAAATTATACTTTTTTGTCAGCTTCCCCCTCTTTTCCCCCTCCCATCATCATAAAGCTGTGTCTTCTCCCCCATCCCTCCCAGGGCAGCCAGCTACACTGCCTCATAATTAGATAATTTGCTTTTGGCAATGAAGATTCTCATTCCTCTGACAGCTGCAGGGGCAGATCCAAGAGTCAATCATCTAAAATAATGCAAAGGTACCTGGAGTGAGCTCTTACAACAGCTGTTTCCTCCAGAAACCTAACATTTGGAAATTCTTAAAAGACAGAATCTTAGACAATAAGAGAGAAAAATCCAAGAGAGCTAAGTGCTGTGCTAAAGTGGCAATAAATACAGAGCTACTTGCTACTGGTTTTCTTTTAGAACTACAAGAAGGAGCAAAATATGCATGTTGTACTTGAGAAATAGTAGTAGAAGCCTTTTCCCTCCTTCACCAAGGACCCAGACTCAGAGGTTTTGGTTTGTGAAGAACCTAATTAACCCATTAATACCACCCTCAAGTCAAAAAAACAAATTTAAAAGGAAAAAAATGCCAAACACACGAAACTTGAAAATAATCTCAAACACATTTAAAAGCAAACAAATCAGCTCAGAAGACAGAGCAATTATTTTAAAGTCTCCTACCAGATAGGTCGAGTGTGGTTCACAATAGTGCGGAAACGAGGTTTGACATAATCATAATATCCACTGTTTTTGTGCTCCTCCTGACACCAAACTAGATCAGCACTTGGATACTTCTCAAGTTCTTCTTTCAGCAAGTCAAAGGGGAATGGTGAGATCTGGAAAGAGATGGTAACAACTGGCAAAGCTTTCTCTTACGTGGTTTAAAGCCCATGGTGAGTCGTTACTTTTTCATGGAAAGTGACTCCATGTTTCTCTAATTGATGTAATGTTCAGAAATAAATAAACACATTTTTTATAGCTGTACTAGTATGAACAGAAGTAGGTCATAGTCCAGATCACCTGCACCTCTACAGCTTTTTTGCTGAAGCAGCTGTGACAAGTCCTTAATAGTGAATGACAAAACACTTCAAAGTGTGCTATTCACAACATTTAAAGTTAACAGACAGCATATACAAATTTAAGGTGCCATCATATTGTAACCTTCACCTGTTACGTTGTTCTGGAAAAGTCAGCAAGCTTTCTGGATCTCGTTGTCCAGCATACTATTTATGTGTTCCTTCTTCAAAAGGCCACAAAGGATTAAAATATGTCTTGTAAGATGCCAAATGCTACAAAATCCTAAAAAATGCTACCATCCATTCTAGCAAGTGGTGCCTTCTGAAAAGCACAGGAACCCCTTGCTGGAAGTCTCCCCAAGGACCCTGTCTTCTGAGGATCAGGGAGCTCACCTGTTCAAGTCTGGTTATAGCTACTTGTTTCTCCAGGTCTTGATTCTTCCTCTCTTTCACGAGATCATAGTACACCTTTCCTGTGCAGAAAATTACTCGCTTGACCTCATGAGGCGCCTGAGCTGCTGGCCCGTTCTCAGGAATCACACGCTGAAAAGTGGTACCTATTTGGAGCACAAATTAGAAAAAGTGCTCTCAGTGGAACTGACATTTCAATAAAGCAGCCCACCTGAAAGTCCTTTACTGAGCAAGAAGCAGGTTACAGATCACAGGATTCTCCTGCCTCTCTACTCCTGCTTTTCAGACCAGTAACTCCGCTAAAGTGACTTTCAGCAGTTCAGTTTCAAGAAGTTAGAAGACTGTCAGTAATTTAGTCTTTGACACTTAAAGACAAAAACATGTTAACAGTGGATTATCTTTTAGCTTTGTGTTGTGCATTACACCTTTACTTTTAAATTGGTTGGATAGCTCATCTTTGCTTCCAGCTCTTTTTTTCCCAAGAATTACCTGAAATACTGTTTCTGCTTTCCAAGATGATTTCAACCATGTAACATTAATATAGCTCTACAAAATGTTTGAATATTCTTATATAAAAACAAACCACATATCCATAATGCAACTAAATCTGACAACTGCAGAAATATTTACACAAGTATGTACATTACTGCCATATAGTTATTTAAACCTCTGTTTGAGAGCTAAAATGGCATTATCCAAAGTAAGAACTAGCACAGAACTGAGCCATATGGTTGAGAACTTGAGAATAAGTGATAATGTTTAAACACAACTCCAGATGCATATCCTCAGAGATCTTTTCCCCTGTGACATCAACTCCAGGAATACAATCTGCTTGGGATACACGGAACTGGAAGAGGGACCTGATGGTCTAAAAGATCCTTTTCTTTGCTCTCTTATATGAATGATTAGAACTATTTCTACATTAACCAACTGCAGGGCAGCAAACAGCAGCATGACCTCCTAGTCTAAATCAGCACACCCACTCACCAGGAGAATAAGCTCCTGTTTGAACCATTTATCTTGGGGGAAGAAAAGTAACAGCACAAACATATGAAAGAGGAACTGATTTATGTCAGAATTATCGTGTCTCACTGAACAGCAGAATTCATCATTAAAAAAGACTGTGCTTGACTGGGTCAGCTGGAGTAATTCTTGTTCTCCTCATTTTTCCATTAAAAGCAGAGCAAAAAGAGTTAGCTGAGAGTCAGCAATACTTTGCTCCTTGCTGTCCTCTTCCGCAGAAACAAGCATGTCAGAAGTCAATGTTAATTAAGAATTTGGCCACTACTGAGGGTTAGCCTGAAGTATAGGGAACTCCCAAGGCATATTGAGAAATCACAAACTCTACAGAATTTCTATTCTGGCCTGTTTTGCAAAGCTTTTAAACAGCAGTAAAAACAGCAAATGCCTTTGCTTAAGAATCAAACTTTACTCATGTACAAAAAGGAGATAATGCAATATTTAAGCATGTTTACACACTGTAATGTGATCTTAAAAAACTGAGCAGTTTTTCTCTTCTGACAGCAGTTAAGACACTCAGTGTAACTGGAGACAGCCCAGCACACCTTATGCACACTTTCTCGCTCTGAACGATCACTTTAGTCACCCACTCATTACAGGTCACTGCATTTCCTCATGCCACTCCAACATGTCCTAAAACCAGTGCAAGGCAGGAAAAAAAAACATCACTGAAGTTTTCAGTATTCCTTCTGCAGTCACTACGTATCTCTTGGTGCTGATGGCCTGCCAACAACAGCTGGGGTGGTAGCCTGCAGCGCTGAACTCCTCATCACGCTTTGGATCACTGGTGGGACACAACAACCCCAAAACTGAGTATTGTAAGAGGAACTGGGCACCTTACTCTTACAAATGGGCACAGTGTAATTAGAACCTATGCCATTCACATCTTGGGGTCGGGGGCATGGGCAGTAAAGAGAACAATTAAGTTTTTACATGAAGAGAAAAAGAGTGGAGACATAGCAGCCTACTGAGGAGAACATCTCTGCAGACATGGGAATGCACTTTTCACTGCTTTAAGATTAATGGCTGGTTACAAGATAAACCTGTTAAAGTTGAGTTGAAGTAGATTTTTCAGTAAAAGCATGTGCTAGATCTCACCATGACAGCTTCCCAGAAATTATGGCAAAAGAAAAGGCAAACTCTCCAGAGCAGATTCTCGTCTCCACAGTCTGACATGCAACTTGGTATAGCTAATTATTTGTCCATAATACTTTAGGGTCACCTACCAGTCACCATTTCATCAAAACTGGATTTAGCTTCTGGATGCCTCAGCAGTGACTTGGGTGTCAAAACAATCAGCTGTAAGACAGAAATTTTGCCAGCACTCAGGAGCTGCTTTATATACATTATTACATACAACATTTGCAACACTGTTGATCCAAAACCCACAAACTGTATATGCTATAGAATAAATTAATGTGAATAGCAAACATAGTATTTTTCCTGTTTTGAAAGCCATGGAGGTTTCAAAATTACTCAATAGATTTGGGTAGTCTACTCCTTTTGAAGGTTCTCAAAACTCATTGCTTACGCTTCTTTCTGACAACAAATCAAACCACAGGCTATGAATCAACAAAACATTCAACAGTTGTATCTTAGGTTTTTGAAGTTCCAGCAATTAGACAAGCAGATGATACTTATGCAACCTGTTAGCTACATTAGTAGTATCTTGGCAAGCTCATCTGATGATCTTCATAGCCAGATAGAAGCAAAGCTAAAAATCAAGTTTTAGAATCATAGTAAGTCAGAGCTGAGTTTCTTCCCATCAAAATAGTAACTTCAACCTATGTTCAGTTAAGATTTTTCTCCAATGATTCTTATCCTTTTCAGCAGCATGTCATATGCAAAGAAGACTCCTCTTTATGTGAGGGTTAATATCCCTAAAAAAACCAAGTTCATTACAGTGACTTTACCGGCTTTCTGAACGGCAGCAAGATCTGTCTTCGGAGGACATGAAAGTAGTTGGCTGGAGTTGAACAATTCACCACAATCCAGTTGCATTCATACAGCTGGGAAACTTCAAACTGCTCACTGAACTCCTGAGAGAGACATTCAAGGCATTAGAAAAATGTGCAAAAGATCAGAAAAAAGGCTTGAAAGCCATCCTTCTATTTTTGCCGCTCAGCAACTCCCTTTCTCAAAAAAAGTTAATTAGCAGCTCTCTGCTGAGAATGTTTTATTAGCTAGGGAAGCATCCCTATAAATCACTTGCTTCCATTTCTACTTCTTCCTAAAAATGTATGCAGATAAACACAAGAAGCTTCCATTAATTTAAATAAAGTGAATGAAGACTGAGGAGGACTTGGACTTCAGCAGGTGAAAGACATAAAATCTCTTTGAAAGAATGTTAAGCTGTAATTGAATTTGTGAGTATACAGTTAACTTGCACTCTCTCCTTTTTTGGTAGGTGTTCCATCCTCTTATTTTATTACATTATTATAAATGTTTATATACTTTATGAATATGGGGGGGGGGGTATCCATAGCTACATATGTATATATTAGGTAAGCACATGTATAGACACAATAACCTCTCTACAGATTGGTACAGAATTTAACCCAATTTCCCAATCTGTAGCTTGAGCTCCTATCTTCTGTGATAAAACTTATAACTTGCTCATTATGTGCAATTGACAGTGTTTAAGCATAGTCACTCAAACAGGTCTTTATCTACTGAGAGCAAGGTGACAAAAATACCTTTTAGTTGAGGAGGAACATGGCTTTGGAACTATCATTGCCCGAAGGGTAACAAAGTCAAGAACAAAACTGAAATATCCATTTTATTTTGCCTTTTTTTTTATTTTTTTTTAAAGGCTTTTCAATAAATGCATGGCAACGTCTATTAGCAAACCTGCAGTGGGGAAGTGGATGCCCAGCATCCTGTGGAGCAATATACATCCTCTGTAGAAATGAATGACTAACCTATGAAAGTCTTAGGTGAATCACAATTAGAAATTGCTTATTTTCATGCTCCCAGCAGTACAATATAGCTCCTCTGCAAAAAGCAAGGAGTAGTCTCACTTGGCCTTCTTTAGAAATTGGCTGGAGACACCTATTTGCAGTACACACAGCAATATAAACAAGCAGAATCACTGGCCCTGAGGAACAGCCATAAAAAGATCATGCTGCCAGAGATTAATTGTATTTGACCTCAGCTTTGCAATGAAGCAGCAATACTGCACACTTCCATTACTTCTACTGGGGTCAAGTTAATGTTACACCAAGCTAAATCTTAACCTGCTATACCCAGCTAAAAGGATGCTTCTTACAAGAAATATCTCTGAGATGTGAAGGGAAAAAAAAAGGACATGGCCTTTGACAAAACTACTTACTGGATAGGCGTCAGAATCATCATTGCTCATCTGCAGAAACCTCTCAGGCCTGGCTGATGAATGCTCTGGACCCTGGTAAAGGTATAATTTAAAACAACGTTAAAGAGCCAAATGAGCAGTTAGACATCAGTCTAGATCATGCACTGTATAAATACCTCCTTTCACCCTGGCAGCTCTGCACCATCTTGCACACCTGCCCCTCAGCAGCAGTGAGAGGTGAGGATGCACCACGGGATTGGAATTCCTTGTCTTCTATTAACTCTTTTCATGGGATATTAGGTTTCACATGTATTTCCAATGCTTTTACTAGGTTCAAGTAATTTCTAGCCTCAGTACAGCTGCACAATGAAGATCAGTGAAAAGGCCCACGTGGGCACAAGAACGACCTTACTTATGCAGGTCAGAAAGGAGCAGGAGGAAAGTCAGGAAGAGAAACTCCGGGTGGCTCAGTGTACTGCAGCGACTCACACTTCTTGCATACTGAACAGGAGCAAACATAAAGTTAACTGCTGACTTCCTTTGCTATATTAGCAACAAAAGCAGACACAGGATCTGCATCCTCCCATTGTCCAGGAGCAACTGCCTGGATGGATGCTTCAGCTAAAATGGATCAAAATACATGGACACATTATCTGCCAAACTAACCTATGATTAATATCTGCTTCCTCAAGAGGTATTTTATGTTCTGTCATTACTGAACACTCACATCTGCTGTCTCACCAGCAGTACCCAAGATAGTTTCTGGAAGTGCACCAACATTGCATATCCATTTTACATTAGCAAAACATGCATGCTGACAATATCAGGAATAAGGAGTGTCACAGAATCTGTTATCTTCCTGTCTATATGTCCTTTTTTATAAAGGATGAGATAAAGTTGTGAAGAGTATAGGGAAAAAAAAATAAAAAGCAGTGTTTTTATATATCACTAATGCTGACAGCCTTTGTTTGTTCAAGTGACAGTTACTATTAGGAAGGACTTTCATTTTGGAGACAGCTGTGAAGTATTTTAACCCAAAGACATAACCTGTTACACCTCTCAACTCTCCCCATGGCTCCTCAGTTCCTGATGTTCGTAAAGAGATTTTTTCTTTACATGGTCATCTCTCATCATAACTTCTTCACTTGAAACCTTAACATATGATCTCCAAAATCAGTCACTGACATCTTGATTCAACACATCATTCTCCCTAATTCCAAGGATTCCAGAGTCCACGGGAGGGCCACAAAGATTAGAGAGCTGGAACACCTCTTGTATGAAGACAGGCTGAGAGAGTTGGGATGGTTCAGCCTGGGGAAGACATGACCTCAGGGAGACCTTACAGCACCTTCCAGTACCTAAAGGGGGCCTGCAAGAAAAGCTGGAGAGGGACTATTTACAAAGATTCACTCTACTCCATGGATTAAGGGAATTCAAAGGAAAAAACATCTGCTGGCAACAAACGAGTAACACAAAGAGCCAAGAACTGTGCCTCGTATCACCACTCTTTTGAAGTGTGCCTCCCTTTTTGAGGTGCCAAATAACCTGGTCACAGATGGGTAAGGACTTGGGAGCAAGGAGCAAAGCTGCACAGAACTGTGGTGCACAGTCAGTAATGGTCCAGTATATTGCAATACCTCTGCTCTACACATGTTTGCTGTAAATCAAATCCTGCACTAAGCAGAACCCATATATAGACAAACACAGTGCTCCACAAGCACACTGCATTCAGTACACTGGAAACAGAGATGTTACCAGCAAATAATTACAGGAGAGACAGCGAGGCTTCCCTAACGTACACATACAGACTGCCCCAGCAACAACCTCAATCCAGAGCCTCAATGTCCACATCCATCTTCGATTTCCCTGCTGACATCACCAATCAGACTGCCGGCAACTGCTGCGTGGGATGGGGTAGGGTTTATTTCTACTATGACCACCTATCCAGTGAGACCTACACTGAAGCCATTAGCTACTTTCAGATGAGTCCCCAAGGAGCCATTAGGCTGCAGAGTCTTTCAATCACAGCCTACTTGCCTGTGAATGCATGACCTAGAGGTGAGGGGATCCATATCCCATTACGAATCCTTCCCCAAATCATTTTGTCCCCAACACTGTAGCTATAGACTAACACTTCTGTAATGGAAAGATCCTCTGGGAAGGTAATGGATTTCAAAAACCTGGTGGGATCCTTAAATGCTCCATAACCATCTGACATTAGTAGCAAAATAAGCATGTTTCAGAAGACCTGTGCAAATCTTCACTGCCAAAAAGAAAGATTAAATGTATTGTAAGTGGCAGAGAACAGCCCCTTCAGCTGAATGCTTCCCTGCAGAGGACCACACCTCCTGCTGAGGGCTCATTCAGGCTGTCCCTCAGGATTCAGTTAAAAAAATTAATTTATCAAAACTCTTGTGAACAGCATCAGACTCTTTATTCTTTACGCACAATGGATATGGAAAGACATTCATAGATATGAATGCACCCCAGTATATCAGGGCAGGATTATAATTGAATGGAAATAAACGATATTGTTTGTGAGCATGGAAATGACGCAGTTTGTGGTGAAAGGGTCTAGAGCATTTATACAGATGGAGATTGCCACTGTGGGACATACTATACTTCTCTTAATAGGAAACTAGAAACATACATGCATCAATTCATGAAGGTTAATGTATCTGAAAGGGAAAAAAAATTAACCTTGCCTGACATTATGTTCATGTAACCTTTAAAAATAATTTAAAACATTTGAAGAACAATTCTACTTGTGATATGAACTTCATATAACATTATATACAGAGCATGCCCCTGCCTTTTCCCTCAAAGACACCGTCTAGTTCCTCTTTCTAGCCACCAAAGAAAAGAGAGTCAACAGCTAGTGGAACATTTTCATTTCCAGAAAGAGGGAGATTTCGTATTACATCAAAAATAATCAAGGTTAATTATTTTTGAAGAAGTTTTAAAGTTGTCTCCTATCACTTCATTGCAAGAGAATTTAGTGCAGAGTTTACACAGACATACTTTATGCAAAATAAAACCAAGTGAGCACTCCTAGACACTCACGTTGCACGCTAAGAATCCAGCTTTCAAGGGAAAGAAGCCAATATTTTAAGGAAAGATACCCAGAAAGAGAGAGAAAAATTTAAAAAATTGCAGGAAAAGTGGTACATGCCAATAAGGAGGACACAAAGCTAAAAGCTCAGAAATGTTTCTCGGGCTTTTTTCGTCCTTGCCTATCAATTTGTTCACATTTTCTCTGTAACACTGAGGCAGTCCAACATGCTAAACAGTGCCTTCCTCCCCTGGGTTTCTCTCCCCACTGGATCCCCAAGACACCTTTGGCTTTTCCAGCTGCAGAGGAAGGCACTGCAGCCAGCACTTCCCTCCTGCATTTCCCAGCCAGCAGCCCTCACCATTCCTTCCATCCCATGCGGCAGGAGCAGGACGATGCCGTTGTGCCGGACCCACTTGGCCTGGCCGGAGCTGATGAACTGGTCTATTATACACTGCGCCGTGTTGTGGAAGTCACCAAACTGGGCCTCCCAGCACACCAGGGCGTTGGGGCTTGCCATAGCGAAGCCAAGTTCAAAGCCTGAGAACCAGACAAGTAGGAGAATTAGAAAATAAACAGATTTGCTGAGAATTCGGTTCATTTCTCGTTAAAAATAAAACCCAAACCCAAACTAAGAGCGTGAACTGTTACAAATCATGCTGTTTTCAAACTGCCATCAGAAAAATCAGCAAATAACATTTTTCCATCCTGACTCCAATTCTTCAAACAATTCCTCAAATATTTCAATGTCATACAATGTTTTAAGTGAACAACTAAAACCCCTCCCTCAGCTCCAACTTTTGTGTAATGCTTTCCTGAGAGGTCACTATTATATTTTCCTGTAAAAACCCACTTACAGCCCATTACCAGTTCAAAAAGTTACTTATTAATTTTAATACTTGCACAGCCCTGAACAACATTGGGGATTTTTCCCCCTCTCTCATCTGCAAGTGCTGAACAAAATGACTGGTGGCATCAATTTTCAGTCTACAGACAGGATCTTAGTCTTCAGATCTTCAAAAAAGCTTGAACATAATAGCTGCATGAGAGACACATCTGGGACTTGGATAAACAACCCCTTCTTTGGCAGAGTTAAGGACCCTTTGGGTCTCTGCCTCAGTGGCAGAGGAGAATAGAAGTGCTCTTCATGAAGACAACATCACTGCAAAAGCTATGAAACCACTGTCTGGTGGTTTTGGTAGCAGGTAAGTGCAGAAATTTCCCTAAATTTGTACCATTTGAACTGTAAATTCATCAACCCCATACAGAGCAGAAGTGCCACACATTCCCCATACTCAGCCACGTCAGGTTAGCACAGCAGGACAAACGTACTGCAGCAGGAGCTCAGGTGTCCTGCACAGGGCAAGCCGTGCAGCTTCTTGTCTGCTCCAAAAACTTGTCAAGGCCCCAAAATAACTGAAGACTCTATCTCTTAAAGGCAGAAACAAATTAATGCTCTCCCTGAGAGACCTGCTGCAGTACAATAGAGCCCTGGTTCTACAACAGGACCTGAAGAGATGACTGGCAAAAAGAAACCTAAACTGGTACTGCAACATAAACCAGGCAATTGATTCCCAGCAGCTCTACAAAGGCACAACATAGAAAACTACGAGGGTGTTTGCATGTGCTACGTGGCCTCTGCCATGTAACTTTTTTTAAAAAATGCAGAATTTGGTGTTAAGTCAGAACAGGAAAACTTAGCCATGTGCAGAGTGCCTGTCAGGTAAGGTTCCATAGTGAACATCTAAACATATCCAATAGTATCAAAATAAATATTGGATCTCTGTTCATATTTTCCTTTGACACTTTGACGTAGCAGAGCCTGGAGTGCTGAGTGAATAGCTGTAGTCAGATTCTACACCTGTAGTTTGGAATGATTAAAACTGAAAAGGCTTTCAACTGCTCTCAGTAGAAAGCAGTGCTATACAGCACTGCTCTGGATGCAGAGGCTCTGACTGAGGCAAAACTGATTCACTACGCATAGAAAATAAACATTTGATCGATAAATACATTTTATGTTGAAGCTCTGCAGAGAATATAATGATCTGCTTTCAGATACAGAACTGCAACATGGGAAGGCTTTCATTGAAGGTTACAGCAGAGCAACTAGCTTTGCTGGTGTAAAGTTTTATTTAAAAAGATACTATAGGTGTAGAATCTGACTCTATGCATTAATTTGAGTTTCTTGTCTATTTCACTTACAGACATTCTGAGGAATAAAGGATGAAAATAGCTACTTGTAAACCTTATGCTGTGGATAATATTTCCTAGACCCAAAGGTGACTATGAGCTGAAATACAATCATAAGTCAGGTTCCTAATATGCCTCCTAAATACTGTGTATGAGTAAAACCCAATACCACTTTGTGACCACCAGTATTTAGTAAACTACAGTAAACTGTTGCAAAGCCAGGAAAAATCCCGAAGTCACTGGAACCATAATTTCTGACTTGATCAAACCCACTATACAGCTCTGCCAATTAGAAAAGTGTCATGAAATTCAAAAAATCTCAGGCTAGCTGAAAGAAACAAGTTTAGTATCTTGACATTCTCCACACACAGAAGGCTACTGTGACAGGGTTACCATCAAGTGATGGCTGACATCTCTCAGATACTCATCATTTGTGATTTATATCCTGGTGACTGGAGGCTGCAGTTTCTCTAGGAGAGCCTCCCTTTGTGGAGTTCAGTGCATAAGAGAATTACTTTAAAGGAAACTGTAATACAAAAAAAATTACATAAGGAATATTAGAAAAATATCTATCTTTTAGATGGCCTGTCATTCCAGGCATTAAAAAAATTAATATATTATGAGAACAACATGTGGCACATACAGCATATGTGCACATGCTGCGTCCTTTAACGTTACTGCAAAGTAATTGATTCAGGGAGTAAGATCAGAGAATCACATCAAACCTGTTCAAACCTACTTTATTATGTTTTAGTTTTGCTCAGCTTTCACTTTTGTTTTCATTATCAGAGAGGCACTCTGAGAGCTAAGCTCAGATTGAGGTCTATGTGTGATGAATGCCACAAACATATACAACTAGTTCATCCCTGAAAGTTCTACTGTCAAACTGAGGGAAGAGAGAGTGAAGGACACACATTTCCTCCTTATGAAATTGAGGAGTAATAAACTCACGGTTACAGAAAGTTTAAAGCAAGTTATCCAGTTCCACAAGGAAAATCTCCAACAAAAACAAGACTAGTCATGTTATCAAAAGCAACAAGAGCTTTCAGTGAAATTTTTTATTCACAGAGAGAACAGTTTTACAGGCTGTTTTTATAGTGTGTCTTCATAGCCTCCTCCTTTGTAATTCCAACCCAGCTTTTTGCTTACAACCTCCATGGCAAGAAATCTTTGCATCACTTGGCATTTGGACTGCTGATCTCTGAACAGTCCATCCATGCCTTCAGCAGATGCTCATGATCCCACCAAAAGGCAACTAGCAAGTTAGAGGCCAAAAGGAGACTGTTAAGTCAGGCAGGCCTTTTGTCTGTGAGTCACCATGACAGGTCACTACCACCAAAGATGGCTTTTGCTGACGTGCCTTTGGCCTGACTGCGTGAACGGCCTTTCCTTCAGAACATATTTTTCATACCTGGCCTCCTCATTTGTGTAATTCTATTGCCCTTAAGACAATGAAAACAGTGGAAAAATTTCCACAACTCCTTCCATGCGTGTTGTTCCCAAAGGTATCTGAAAAATAGATTTCCCTAGACAGGCTTGAATCCCATTCTAATTTTACACAAGCTTGAAGAGACCATTTCTACTGATTGGGTGACATGGTTGAGGAAATATGCAATATGTTCAAGACTTATTTGTGCATATGCTGCTCTCTGTAAGGGTGGGGTAATCTGGCTTTTAGAAAGGAACAAACTGAGGTCTTGACCACTCAGAGGTATCAGTAATCACACAGTGCTTTTCAAAGAGTATGCAGCTTAGTCCACACTTAAGATTTGGTCACAGCACACACATGATTTTACTCCATATACCAAAGATCACTTGTAGAATTCACATGCAAAAAAATAATATAATTTCTCAGGTCCTGTCTCGTTGCCAACTTTGTGCTAATCTCCATAAGGTGACAATGTTCTAGGTGAAGCTGCATCTAAAGGTGTGATCTTAACACAGATGCCATTTGCAAGCTTTCTGATAGCCACAAAAAATATCTGGGAAAATATATCCAAATGCAATCTATACATTCTGATTAATATTTTGAAATGAATGTTGCCAATTTCACGGTACATGTGTCTGTGGTAAACACATCTTTTGTATACCAGAACTCAATTTTCCACTAGGGAAATGACAATGAGAGTTATTAACATTAAAACTATAGCAACTGTAGCAGAATAGTTTTAATTCTTGAGAAACTAGGGAGTCTGTCAAGAATTACTGCTCCTACCTGCATGTGGAGAAAATCACTTAAAGAGCAAGATCCGAACTGATAAATTAAGAAAAACTGCTGGTGGAAAGACATCTAGACAGATACAAGATGAACAACCCAGGAGTAGTGAGGAGCTTCTCCTGAAAGGGAATCTTTGGGGCACCAAAGTCAAGGTCAGGGAAGGTGACCTGAAGCCAGAAAGTCTCCACTGCTCCAGGGATGGGACGTGAACCGCAGGGGAGGAGGTTCCTACCCAGGCCTCTCGTGATGGCTCAATCTCAGACCAGAATAAAGAATTTTAAAAAAACTGCAGCAGAGACCTTGCAAACTTTATTGTTTGTGTCTGCAGAAACAAGAACTGATCATTTCTTCAGATTGCTGTGCACATCTTGTGGCTTTAAGGGAGTAATTCCTACACAGCTAGAAAAACTGGGAACAGGTTTAAGCTGTGAGGAAATCCAGTGCCAAGGCAACCAGGCAGCAAGACACAGCTTTCAAAGAATGACAGATAAGGAATATGCACACCCAAAGGGTGTTAGAGAGCAACCAGCCAACTACAAACACCCAGCAGCCTCTCAAAGCACACCAGGGCACAGGGAATCAGGACCCAGCACAGTACTTTGGTAAACTTCTTAACTGAGGAGAGAGAGGGAAGAAAGATATACAGCACTTGACTAAGGCTGCAAAACTAATGTTTTAATTGCTGGAGTTCATTAAGGTCCCTAGATGACAGGCCTAGCAGAAATGCTTGTTTCTATTAGTCCAGTTCCTGCTGTGCTCCTTCACTGTTCTTTCATCACTCTGGCACAGAAAAAAGTGTTGTCAAGCAAAGTGGCAGCTTACACAGCACACTGTGCTGTGTTTTTCCCCGCAGCACTTTTCATGATTGTCATAAGAACTGTAGTTTTTCAATTAAATGTAAGTAAGGCTACAGCTATAGCTTAATTCAATATGATTCCAAAGTGACTTAGGGTGTGAATGTTAACTAATGGTTAAAAGGGCTTATCAGAGCAGGGATTTAATGTCAGAATGAGGAAAGTTACACAGACAGATTTGTGCTATGTTAGCAGAAATTCTAAGCACAGGGACTACAGACTACATGCATCCTTTCACAAACCCAAACACAGCCCAGGAGAGAGTGAAGGTAATACCCATCTGGTGGCTGACTCTATTAAACAGAAAGACTGATGCCTTCTTAGAACTCCATGCAGACACCACTAATTACTGCAGCCTGTCCTACATCCTAACACAATTTCTGACAGGTAATTGTATTGCTACCCCTAACCTTAAAAATACACTGTTCTGACTGAGCAGTAATGCTACATATTTCATCCTAGGTGAATACTGCAAAAAAGCCCAAACTTTACACCGATACCTGTCCTCTTCCTTTCACCTTTTGCTTTAAACCTGACTTTTCCCCTTGAAAAAGTATCATGTTTCCAGAATTTCCTGAACCATGCACTAGTTCCGAGTCTGTCTTGCTTGATGTTCCCTGGAAGTTCCCAGTACAGGATGCTACAGCCCAAGATCTCTCAGAGGTAGTGCTGAATCTGACTGAAAGAATCACACCTCCTGGATAGAGAATCAACAGTACACAAGTCATTCTAAGGGCTGTAAAGAAAAACAGGAAATCCTTTCAAGAATTTAAAAAGTGCTGAAGAGGTAGCATGGAGTGTCTCTAAGTTACTTTTTCTCCTCTATCTTAATCAACAAATATACTCAGACACACTTCATTTGCTTAAATGACTTCACTCGGCCATCACTTATACTGCCAGACATTCAGTTTCAGTAAAAGGGAACATTTATAGCAAGCTGAGTGGATGCACAACTAAATTATAATAATCCAGATACATCTAAAAATAGCAGACATAGGACTTCAAACAAAATTATCAGAGGTTGTTAAATACTCTGATTTAATGACCCAAGTACACACACTCCACAGCTTCCTGTACACAAAACATAAGTTGTCTGAACTACAAGTCAACAAGACTGCTTTTGTTTTATTTCTAAGTGAAATCTATCTTGTCAGAGTATCATTTCAATGGAGCAGTGACATCCCAGGTGTTCCTACACAGCTCAACTACAACTTGGTGCAAAGCTCACAGCTCTGAACAGATACCAGCTCTTGGTTTATGTACCTGTCAAGGAAATAATCTATAGTTTTATCATGTTGGGCTATTTAATCCATGTTTACTTATCTCTCCCTCACAGAAAGTAAAGGAATTCCCAAAAGGCTTCTGAGGTACTGCATATTAACACAGTGATAAAGTAAATTCCTAACACATTTTCACCTTCCTTTTTTTCCTTATATTCTCTCCCAACTCTTCCACACACCCCACACCCTCCAAATACTTCAGTGTACTAATCCCACAGTGTTCCTTGGAACAGAATTATATAGTAGAAACAGCATTAGAAAAAATAAAGCGTGGGGGGGTCTGGTTCTCCTGAAGAATCAACTCCATGAACTGCAAGCATGCACTTATTCTTCCAGGTATAAAGAGGAGACCCAGTGATGCTACACCCAAACAGGTATCAATTCTAGTAGCTCCTCTTTGACTGAGAGGCTGCTGCTTATCACTGTCTCTCTGTGCAGACAATACACAGAGTAAACCTTGTTGGAAAAGGCCAGTATGTAAAACCTAACAAGGGAGAGGAAACTTCATTATAAAACCACTTCAACACAGAAACATAGTATTTTTAGTTTAAAAAAAACATCCCAACAAACAAACAAAAAGAGCCACATCACTTATCAACTATTTCTATCAATTTAATCTCCTTTACTGCATCTGAGACATAATGGATTTAAAGTTTTTGACAATTAAAAATATCAGTATTATTAGTTTTGAAGAACCTGTCGTCCCATCTGCTGAAGCAGAACTGCACAGAAATGGTACTCTTGTTTTCAGTGTGTGAACAAATCCCTGTCTTATCCTACTGCTTGTATTCAATGGAAGTTACTAAATCAACTTTCATCCATTTTTTGCTGGGCAAGGTGGAAGGAGCAACAGTGAGCAGCATGAGATCAAGAAAGAGAAAGAAAGAGAGCCCATTTGATTATTTTTTTAAAGAACAGAATTGTGGCAAGGTAAGAATTGCCCTTCAATAAGAATTGCCCTTCAATATCAACATATCAACACTGGGCTTCCTACTGAGGTGTAATTTTTGGAACAAAATCAGATTTCAACAGAAATATCCAGACATTTGTCACTTCCATTTGGATGTAAAAAAACCCAAACCCAGAAACCTATGACTCATCCATAAAATTCACAGCAACACTGTAAACAGGCTCAAATTAAGAAACCCCAGAATACACTCTGAGAAATAATAGGAAATTGGAAACAATCATTCTCTGATATTAAATTCTTCCTTTTTATCTATGTCAATTATTTTTCTCACACTTATATACATCCTTGCTTGCACCTTCCTACTGAGAGTTCACATTTACATGTTAGGGGTACAAAAATGTGATTCTGTTCACAAGCATTCTACCACAGAACCAACAAACATACCTAAAAAAAAAAAGCTCTTCAGCCCATGCTCCAACTATACAATTTTATACCACTTTAATTTTTATATTATTAGCAATAGGTAATATGTAGCATTGTAAAGATTACTAAGTAATTAAATATTTCTGGAACTTTGAAGCAAGCAGCTATCTATTACCATCTTCATGTACTACAATGTTCCATCTTTTTCCTTCACACAGTATTTCATTATTTATCCATAGAATCTCTAACACTTTGATAAATTCTTAGATGTATTTGCTTTGTGGTCCACATTCCTCTTGCCACCCTCATCATGTCAGAGAGAGGTTATCCATTCTGTGTGGCGGAAGGTAAAATAATTCACTATGATTAATGCTATCACTAACAAGAATTTGTTTTCTTGAAATAGCACATTCAGAATAGCAGTTCAGATATGGCCAGGATGGATTTTTATATCTGTATTACAAACTGTCCCCGGTTTTCTTGTCAGTTCCTCCCCTTTTGAGAAAGCACCAGGTGCACGTTCCAGCATTGCCAAGATCAGCCACAACAGATGGATGCTTCCAAGTGAATCCCAAAACTGTGAAATGTGGGGATGCTTGTTTAAGAGATGTTGGGACCTGAGAGGAAGAGCTCTGATACCTATCTCATATATGACCATTTTACAGCTCTTTTTTCACATTCTTGTCCTTGCTGAGCTCTGCTTCTTGTGCAGCAGAGCTACTAAAACACACGCACATCTGTCAGAGACATACCTAAGACCCCATATTCGGACAGGGAGCTGTTGCACACGGTGTAGGGGGCCTGCTGCTCCCACAGGTGATTCATGGGAACACACGTTCTCTTGTCAACTTCTTGGTCGTGAAGCACGTGGTGGCGGTGGCTGCAAAGAGGTGTTCAAGGAAATTGATTAACCAAGCATAACTCTGGGCTTCAACAGAGCTGTTTTCAAAGCTAAAGCACCAAATGCACCTGCAAGCAACACAGTTGTCTTTGCTACACACAACACCCTGGTTTGGTCAAAACCACGTGAAATAAAACCACATCTAAATAAAAATGCTGCACTGTGAGAACTTTCACTGACTATCCAGGTTTGTTCTCCAGCACTCACAGAAACTGAAAATACCTCATCATTAGTAGAACTAGGAGGGAAAGGCAAAAGGATGGGGAGGTTGTTGCAATAAAATAGAATGATTAAAGTAAAAAAAAATGCAGAGGAGAAAAATTGTTATTTAAAACATTTCATTCTTCCTCCCTCACAGATTCTAATCATCTTTTCCTTAAAACAACTGCTGTTTGTCTTTTATGCAAAAAAAAAAAAAAAACAAATAATCTAATCTAATCTCAGCACCAAGACTTGAAGAAGTTGTATCCTCTTTCCTGGTATTTCCACTCACATGCACCATTTACAGTTCTCTAGAAGACCATTAATCAGCATTAGAATGGGGCACTGAGGAATACCACCAAAACAGAGATGACTGAAGTAATTACTGTAATCCATTAACTCTCTGAGCAGACTAACTGAGTGAATCACAGCAATATGCCCAGCTTTACAACTGCTAACATAAGGACAGCTATTGTACTGGTAACAATGCTGTGTGTTGTATAGCTGCCAACACTGAACTGAAGTCTGGATCTTTTTGTACTTCCCTTTGCTATAATGAACGGTAGCAAATGAGCTCTGAAATTTATTTAGAGGTCAACAACTTAAGGCCAGAACCTTGAAAAACAGCACATTTAAGAAAATAGATAGAAAGGGGAAAATTCACACACCAGGCAGCTGTTTGGCCAAAACCATTTTTGCCACTGACATTTTGGTTTTGCTATTCAGCCAAAGACAGAAGGCCTAGACAGATGATGAGCTCCTTGAGCACAGTCTTGTGTTTACATAGCAAGAGGTGATTAAGATGAGCATAGATGGACAGCCAGAAACATTCAGACACACACGTCAGATGCATGCAATTGTCAGGTTTACTGACATCAAACCAGGACAGACTGAAGTCTCTCTCTCTCTCCCCCTTTCCTTCCCTTCTCCAGAGTGTGCCTCCAAGATGAGAAGGGGCCAGGTGCTTCTATCTGCAGCTTTACCTAGCTTCTATCTACTGATAGTGTGGAGGACTGAAACAGGAAGAAAGCAAGCCCTCACACAGAATACTGAAAGAAAGGACTATTTTCTAGACAGCACTTCCCAAGTTCCAAAACAATGAAAGCACCTCATCATATTGTTTTCACAATGGCAACACAGTATCTTCAGTTCTTCCCAAATTCTAGCCTATACTCCCTCTTCAGTTAGTCTCGGAGATTTGAGACATTATGTACTCCAAGGACTTTTGGGAGTGAAGAAGGGAGCTATTACAAAGAGAGCATAAAATGAAATACACTTTCTACGAGTTTGCAGTGTGTTTTTTTCCAATGAAAATGCATGAGCATTTGCAAATGTCTTTGCTCACTATTATTATAAATGACAAAGAAACTCAATTACAGCTAAAAAGAGCAGCTTTACTGAAAACTGCAGTATGTCTTAGATGTGTCTGTACCACAAGTTAACTTTTCTATCTATTCCTCTGATGAATTGAGCTTGAATACAGAAGATTGAGCTAAGTCTTATATATTTCTATAGTGTTCTCTTCTGGCTAACAGAGTAGTTGAATACTCTCAGACTTCCCCAGGTCCAAGGCATTTTTTTCATCTCACCCTTTACTGTCCAGCTGCCTATCACATTCATAACAAAAATTCATAATCTCACCATTGGCTAGTATTTTGTAGATCCTACTACCCATCAGACAAACTCAAAACCCAGCAGTAAAGCAGAACCAGGTTCTATAAATCAAACATCTGCAGTATCAGCTTCAGTCCCAAACTTAACAAGAATTCACTGGAATGCCTTTTTACTCACTTTCTAAAAGACTGAGTAATAAAATCCAGATAGCACAGGAATCCTTAGCTAGCCTTCTAAACCAGTCTAAATAGTTTCTTTCTGAACGTCTTTTTTTTTTATTTTTTCCCTATATTGCTGTGAACATAACATCTTTTTTATCTTAAGCATCAAGAAAATCTGGAAAATAGTTCTGAAAAATCCTCTTCCTCCAGTGCAAGAACTGGGAATACAGAGAATCAGTATTTGCAAGGCAAGTCTATGGGTGTGCTAGACGTGACTATGCTCACACCTGAAATAGGTAGGCAGGTTGCTAATCAGTGAACATGGATGTTCCTGTCCCAGCAGATGCTCACTTTACAAGACCATGGTACTGAAATCAGGGAGGATGAGAAGCTGGAGAAGAGGGAAATCTCCCGATTTTCAGTTTTGTTTTCAAATCTTGTCCAAAGGATTTTGTGAAACTGCCAAGACAATGGAAGTAAAAGGAAGAAAGCCCAAAAGACTGGATACCAAGTGAAGCTTGGCACAGAAAGAGAGTACTGCACCAGAGAAGACAGGCACCCAGATTTATTTCTCTTTTCTGCAAGCATTCACAATGAAGCACAGTACAGCTGCTAGTTCATTCACCCCAGGAACTGGCATCACATCAAAGGCTTCAATTAAATACATCATTAACATTTTACTCCACAGAGAATCAGGTAAGGCAGCAAACTGTATATGTATTACCAAGTGATCAGATCCTGCCTTCATTCATGCTCCGTAGTCATTAAAAGTCTCAGTACAAAGGATCTTATTTGACTTTAAAAAGCCCTGCCAACTGGCAACATGTTTGTTCACAGGACACGCAAGTTCCAAGCAGCCACCACTGGAATGGTATTTAAAAGACTCAGAATCTGCTGCAGCAAATGCCCTTATCTTATTTCTTAGCAATTAGATGGAATGCAGTTCATTTTTTTGTTAAAAACCAAGGAAAAAATACAATTTCTGCTTTTCAGCAAGAGAAGGAAGAAAGTCTTTAAAAATATTTGTTCTGCCTTGATTACTGTTCTCTAAAATGCTCTTTACAGAGATAGAGGAGATTTGATTATTCTTGACTGCTAGCACCTATAACACTGAGACTGATGCTGAATAGCCCCAACTTCACCCTCCCTGCAGGAGACCACAGTGTTTAAAAAATGCCAAGTTGTTTCTGTAAGTATGGGACCACATTTAACAGCTACCTCAGTACTCACCTGAAAGTACCTCTCTCCACATCCTGCCCACTTAGTCGGACATGGATCCCTTCCTTCAGAACAGAGCCAAAAGCCATGTATTCTGCTAAGGCCCAGTCCACAACCCTGTTCTTGGTCATTTCCAAGCGGGCTTTCAAAATCCTAGAGAGTCCTACAGTAGAATAAAGATCAGAAGTGAATGAACCTGCTTCAGAGAAATTTTATATTCCTATTACATTCACCATTCTCCTTCCTCACTGGTTAAGTTAAACAGAGATCCTAAACAGGGTCTACAAATTGTTTTTGTGGAACTGAACTGCTAGCAAAGTAAAAAATCTTGTTTCCCAGGCAAAGGGTTGCATAAATTTCATATCTTGTTTTTGAAGAAGAAAGTAAGATTGGCTGTGTCAGAAACTACTGAGGACAATTAAAAAGACCCATGGTGAAATACTTCTTCTTTAAGATTTATTTCTACATCTCTAACACCAAGTACTTTTTATAAGAGACTGAAAATATTAGGAATTTGATTTGTAATTTTTTTCTTCACTCCTTTTCTCATTTTTTCTTGGCATTCGTCTTATTGGACTTTTGGAGATGTTATAAAGTGAAACAGGCTGGATTGATCAATGCTATGAATATCATATAAATAGAAAAGTGTAGCAGTTTCCAACAGATTTTCAGTTGGTAACAAATAGTTAGTTTGTAGTTTTTTTTTTTTTAAGCGAAGATTTTATAAGAACAACTTACCTTTTTAATCAGAATGTCTAATACTAAATTTTATTGGGTGACTATAATTTTTAATTCATCAGTGTCACAACAAATGCGTAGAAGAGTTTTGAAGTTCATCCATTAATTGTATCTGCTCAACAAGCCTGCAATTGATAACTGGGAATGCCCTATCATCATTACTTGTGTTTAATTGTCCCAAAGGAACACAAACACAAATAACACCTACAGCAGAAACACTTTTCTCTAGAGTCATCCATGAAGGAGTAGAAAGATTAGCTAGAGATTCTGTACAGAAAAAAAGCTCTTCCTCCTGATTCTAAGTGCATATCCTACAAGCCAATAGAAGAACAAAGATCCCAAAAAGTGTCTCTCTGTTTCTGCATGGAATGAACATGCTATTATCCCAATAGTTGACCATGAAGTAAAATTATCTCAGAACTCAGAAGTAAAAGTATCTATTTGCTTTATTAAATTACTTTTTACTCAGAAATAAAGGTATCTCAGACACAGTGTTGAGACTCCCCCGTAAGGCAGGCACAGCTAACTTCTTACTGTAATAGATGCCAAAGTCAGAACTGAATCTCTTCAGAATAAAAGCTAAACTTTTTGGAAAAAAAAAAAAACAAACTATATTTATGCTATCATCAATGCTAAATGGTAAGTTGAAAGAAAAACTGTCAGACTTTGCCTACACAGTGCCCATTCAGCTGTACTAAAATTCAGCTCAATAGTAGATCAGCAATGTTGCCAGGTCTAAGAAAATCCCAGCTGTATTTCTGAGCAGAAAGTTATCTAACTACAAGAAAAGTGGACCTCAAATTACCTCAGGTTTTAGCATGAGAAAACTCCACATTAATAATGCCTCCTGAGATGGCTGTCTTACTTCCCAGTTAGTCCCACAAATACGCTGCATTTTCCACAAGGACTTGAAGAATGAAAGAAGGTATTAACTTAAAGTTACAAAAAATTTTTACCTCCCTCAGAGGAAAATCTATTTGAATGAGGTATGGAACAGAAGTGATGTGATACTGAAAAAACATTATGCTGAGAACAAGCAGCAGGACCTTACCTGTCACATTTTCCTTATCCATAGAGTAGAAGAGTCAAAATAAAAAAGATCACATGCATTCTCCTCTTTGGGAAAAGGCCCAGCAACAATTTTTGTGCAGAAATACAGAAAAAGAAGAGCAAGAGGTACAAAGAGCCCAGCTGACCTGAGTGTATTTTGAAGTCTTTGACTGGCACTGAACTAGCTACGTTGCCAATGTGAGTCAGCAGATCTTCCGAAATGCCCGTGGGAGGACAAGACATGCTCTTGGGTTCTCCATCCACATTAAAGAATCCTGGAAGTAACAGGTTTGGTGAATGTTCGAGGACCGTTTAAGAGATATCTATAGTATCTACAATTTACTTGAGAAGTCACAACTCTTAAGTGACATCTAAGAAGCAGACTAAACCCAGTTCTTCACCTTTCGCTGGGAAACACAGTAATTTTGATTGTCTGCATGACAACAGAACTTGATCTTACAGGCACACAATGATCTGTTTTGTTTCTGCTTTCACTCCCTGTGAAGTCTAACTACGTGGGCAGAGGCAGCCAATAAAAGGCAAATGACACCTCAATCCCTCATATAAAATAATAAAACAAAAAGAGCATGAGACACAGTCCTTTTTCCTGACAGCAGAAACAGTTAACAGTACAGCAAAGCCACTTCTCTGCTGAAGTGGGAAGACATCTTTTTCAAAGTCACACCTTACTTTACAAGTTCTTTTAAGAAAAACATTTATTTCAAGTTGATCTGGAAGAATGCTGTATTTACCCTTAGCAGGGGCAAATCAACGGTCCGATAATTCCATTTTAAAGCAACACTATCTGATAAAATCTATTTATATCCTGGATTATGGACTCAAACTAAAAGTACACTCAGATAACACCAGGATAAGTGAAAGGACACTTCTTACCAGGCCAAGGTGAATCAAGCCAATGCTTGATATGTAGGATCTTATTATCCTTAGATCTAGCATATGCTTCTTCACATATTCTATCATACTTTGCAATTTCTTCCTGTAGAACAAAAATCTTATTTTAAAATGGAAAAACATAACATTGTTGTATCTTAGAGTGACCTCTATCATTCAGCAGGATAACACATTCTCTAAATAAATTATTTAGTTCACTGGACAGGTGTTACAGAGAACTGTATCAAGAGCTGAAGCTGCAAGCATTACTCTAGAATTAGACAGAACTGAAGTACCAAATATAATGTATAGTCATACTTCTAAGATCAGAACCATCCAGCTCTCATACTCCTGGTCACAGAAGCTACTAAATACCATAAAGGAACTTCTTAGAAAACTAGTCTTTCTGCGAGAGTCTAGTTAAAAATCTGTTAGCCACACCTGTTACGGCAACTGTAACAATGCCATATCCTGTAGAGGCAGAATGCCTCTGCAATATCCATGTTTCAATCCAAAATCACACTCAAGTCACTGAGCCAGCTAATCTTTAAAGGCATTAATAACAATGCTGAGTTCAGTCTGTACAGCAAAACACTCCATCCAGGATCCTTGATCCAGTCACCAAAGCCCATGCCACTACTGGCACACTCTTACAACGATTCAGGAAAGCTACTTCTGCATGAGCTGTGATCACTCCTGCAGGTAACAGAATCCACCTGCAAAAACTTTTTTCTTGATCTGCAATATCATGTCACTACATAGTTAGCCACATCTCCTCAGAAGGTCCTTTGTTGCAGCTGTACTCTACACACTCATTTTCAAAAAGGTTAAGGTAAAGACCTAACCAGTCTAATGCAGGCACCCAGACTCTACACTTCATCCTTCTGGAATACTTCAAATGATCTCTGAACTTAGCTGAATTCTTGCAAGAAAATAAAAAGGTTAAATTGATTTTATTGCATCAATGCTGGACACAAGCCTGCCAAGGTTATCAGTATGAAGACACAATTATACCTGTGGGTGTCTTGCTGCTGAATCAAGAGTCTAAGGATTAAGAACAGCTGATAAATGCCTCTGTTTTCCAACATTTTTAACTGATCACCTTTTACAAATCTCAAAATCAAAGCAATTTTTTTTCTGTGCAGTACGTATTAATTACTTCACAGTACTTTCAGGCCTTTTGTTTTACATGAAAATCCAAACTCAACTGAAACACAAATTGTCAAAGGGTGAAGAGTTATCACAGTAACGAAAGGAAGGTTTTCAAGCAGACAGCATACAGTGAAAGTTTCTACTGAACAGCTCCTTGGGCTCCCTTCAACTCTGTTGATGTGTACCTCAAACTCCTGCAGTGTCACAGTCCCATCTGCAATCAGCTTGTCAGCATATTTCTTCAGCACTGGCACCTGCTTATGGATCTGCTTGTACATTAGAGGCTGGGTGAACATGGGTTCATCCATTTCATTGTGCCCTCTCCTACGGTAACAAACCTACGAAGGGAAAGATTGTTTCGGTTGTTAAGGCAAAACGTAAAATGAAGTCTTTCCATTTCATAGTTTTAGAGATATTTTTAAGAGGTTTATGGTACAAAAAACACTTATGGCTTCTTGTGCACCTGTTAGTCATTTGCCTTTTAAAAATGAGGATGCTGAAGGCCTTTAAAATCAAATGTTTCTTTTCTAAGCCACAGAAAAATAAGAGAGTAATACATAAGACACAGAAGGAAAAGTTAAGAAAACCAAGACTTACCAAGTCAACCACCACATCTTTATTGAATGTGTTTCGCCATTCTGCAGCCACATTGCACACATACATCACTGCTTCAGGGTCATCAGCATTCACGTGAAAAATGGGAGCATTGACCACACGAGCAACATCAGTAGGATATGGAGATGAACGGGCCATACGGGGGTCTGTGGTGAAGCCAATCTAAGAATGACAGAAGCTTCTATTGGAATAATTTGGCCACCTCCTTCTACTCTGGTTTGAATGCTTGAGGTTCGCATTTAATAGTCATTTACACAGCAGTAGCACCAGCTTTTCAGTTTGGCTAGCTAGGTTCTTTTTGCTCCCTTAAAAACAAACCAAATCCTACTAAGTATTACAAATTGAATTAAAGAAATGTAGGTGATAAAATATTATCCACTCAGAGTTGCTAGATACTATGATCATTTTCAGAAACATCCCAACCATTTTAATAAGCAGAGGGGACAATGACCTCAGCTAATAACAATCAAGAAAAAAAAGAAATAGGAGAGCAACTGTTCAGCAGAGAGGTTGATTGGAAAACGCTCTACTTGTTACCTGGTTGTTGACCACAACATGAATGGTGCCATTTGTGGTGTAGGATGGGAGGTCACTAAGATGAAATGTCTCATAAACCACTCCTTGTCCTGCAAAGGCAGCATCCCCATGTAATAGTATGGACATAACCTGAGAGAGAGAATTAGACACACACATCCACACCTATATTAGGAACCAAAACTGCAATTTAAGCTTCTCAGCAGGATTTCTTTCTCCATATTTCTGTGGTGCTTATAAAATAGAACACTATTTTTATAATACACCATAAATTTCTCAGTATTCTGCTGCCTTTGTTCAGTTTGCAAACAAAAGAAAGCTTTAAGCCTACTTCCTCAAGTTACTGTGTCAGAAATCTTATCTAGTTCAACAGGTGTTATATCCCTTTTGTGGAGAAGGAAAAAAGGAAGATCCTGTGATACGAAACTACTGGTATTTTTATTAAAAATACTATGAAAAACTACCATTACATTTACTATAGTAAACAATCTTTACCTTTTTCCCTTCTGTATCCCCTCGATAAAACTGCTCAGCTTTTGTTTTCCCCTGCACAACAGGATCAACTGCTTCCAAGTGAGAAGGGTTAGCCATCAGGGACAGAGTGATTTTCTTGTTTGTTGTTCGGTTGATCCTCTCATGGTACATTCCCAGATGATATTTTACATCTCCAGATCCCTAACAAGCAAGATGCAATCACGATTCAGGAATGTCATTCATACCTCCTGCATCTGATTCACCAAGCCTAAAATTTGTGCCTCAGCCTGAAAAATGCAACTAGTTAACTGCACATCAGTATGCACTGTGGGTTTGACAAAATAATTTCAAATAGGAACACTGTTCCTAATCTATTACCTTACTGTTGCCATCCAATGTTGGGTAAATACGTACAGAATGTTGATACTAATTCCATTTATATAAAACAAAGAAAGATGCTTAGAGATTATGAGCTCAGTCAAACTCTTACTCATCTACAGTCATTCCTGAGATATCTTCTGCATGTTAGAGGTCCAACATAATCTTTACATTCATTAATAAATTTCACCAAATCATGTTCCTCAAACTAGAAAAGAAGGCAATGCATTTCAGCAGCTGATAATGTTACTTTCATAATAACCACGACCAAAACAACTAAAAACTACTTTGAATGTTGAGCTCTCTATACAGATCTCTTGAAAAAGCATCTTACCTCATCAGCTGCTTCAAGTTTGGGATCAAACTGACAGAAGATCTGCTCCAGCTCTTTTCGGATTACATTAGCCAATACATTCAGCCGACCTCTAAGAAAATTCCAGACACAGTTCTGTCTCAAAAATGGCAGTAACAGAGCCAACAGTATAAAACTTAAAAAACCTGAAACCACCCTATCAGAAATTTGCAAAAGTTCACTTGAAACTTTTGAACCTGAAATCCTGGATTCAACTCTTCTTCCTATTGAAAAGTCCCTCTGATGAGTTCCCTCAGATGTTTTATAATACCCAGCTATCCAAGTGAATACTGTAGGTATCTAGCAGTCTTTATATAACCACACTAATAATTAGTTAAGGCAGACTGCAAAAGTGAGTTCAGTATTATTCACCAAGCTTCCAGACTTTAGGCAACACCATGGCTTGACTCTTGCTACCTCAGCTTTTTTTAGTATCAACTTTGTTAATAAAATTCTAGAACCCAAAACTTAACACAATAAACTCATTTTTTAGAGTGTTTCCATTGACATTACCTATGAGGCATCCCCATTATAACATATTCAATTCCCATTTCACTGGATTTATCAATGATGGTCTTAAGTGCAGGTATCATTACTTCACATCCTTCCAAACCAAATCTCTTTTCGGAAGACCACTTGCGAGCAAGGAAGTCTTCAAATCTTTGCCAAAAAGAAACACACACACACACACAAAAAGAGAATGCTTGTGTTAAGATAATGTAGCAAATAGTGTCAAACATCTTTTAGCAAATAAAATTACACTGTTTTAAAACATCTGTCGATACAGGTTTTTAGGGCTCTGGAATAAAGTCACACATAGGGAGGAAGATACAGGAAAGAATTAAGTCTTTCTCCTCCATCTGAGAAGTATTTATTAGAACTTTAAAACAATTAAGAGTCTCCATCTCAGACCAAATTCACTTCCCAAGTTAAACTCTTTTCTCATGTACACAAAAACTGACCACTGGGAAGGCAGAGTGACAACAAAGAAGTCTCTTCTGTGGATTGAAGAAAACATAGCAGAGAACCTGTATTAAATATTTGTAAAAAACCAGAGTAGAAAGCGTGTCTATTCCATAGGTCCCATCCCATGGCAGGGCTCCTCAGACTGTGTGATGTAACGCTTGGGAACTTGCCAAGAGCCAGGACACTGGTATCTCTGCCTCAGCTTCAGCAGTGGAATGACGTCAATCCCTGACAGCTCTGTGTTCTCTCATTCTTTAATGCATTTGGGCCAGAGGCAACGTGAGTGGTTAAAAAGTACCTTTTAACAAATGTTGAAAGGATTATATGTGGTAAAGCTTGGAGATACAAAAGGCAATGAAAATACATCTTCATCAAAGTAACTGTATTGGTTACATCATCTGTGCGATGCCTCGACTCATAACACTGCCATAATCCATTAATA
Source organism: Empidonax traillii (assembly GCF_003031625.1). Classification (NCBI taxonomy): domain Eukaryota; kingdom Metazoa; phylum Chordata; class Aves; order Passeriformes; family Tyrannidae; genus Empidonax; species Empidonax traillii. Next base: position 602,284 of record NW_020955668.1, on the reverse strand, counting down.
CTCAACTTATTCCTCACTTACAGTGCTGACATTTACCTCTTTAGACTGAAATCCTGAAGGCAGTGAAATGAGTTGTTGCCAAAAGACTCTCCTCAGCTCACCCATCAATACCCTTATGATTCAGCCATCCAAGCTACAAGCCAGACCCTCATCTGAGGTATTCAGCCAGAATTCCTCAGGGAAGTCTGTGGGGCTTTGCCAGGAAACTGGAAGTGGGGCCCGTGGGAACAGCAAGTCCTACAGGACGAATCAAAGCAGTGCACATGCTGTTTTCCTCCTCTTTGCAGCTCCAAGTTAAGCCCGTGCTGGACAAGCAGCAAGTTCATTATTTGAGGCAAATTGCCACTAAGTGTGCAGAATTACAGTATTTCACATCTGGCAAATCCCCCCCATGTCACTATGAGTGCACAAAGGCTGGCAGCCCATCCACTGTCACTGCATGCATTCTGTACCAGTGAGGAACACATCTCATGGAAGGGATGATCTGGAAATGTTTGACCCCGCCCAGATCAGACTCCACGTCAGAGTCTAATGTTTATACAAAGTAGCTCAAAATGTACAAGGAGTATTTTACAGAAGGAGGAGTTAAAAACGAGCCTTGTACAATAACCTATTGGTAAAAACCACATGGGGTGAGAAATCTAACTTCAAAATTCAGTTTCAAGGACCTGAACTCTGCAGTACTTGGAATGAACATTTTTGAGAACAGTATTCTGGAGCAAAACAATGAAAACCTTCAAAAAGCCACAAATATCAAGAGCACAACCAAGTTTCTACTAAACCATATTTTTTAACTCGATCGTTTTTGAACCAGAGAATAAAAAGCGCACTGGAGAAAGCAGGGTAGAAATTTTTGTAAAACTATTTTTCTTCCACTTTCAGGAGAGAATTAAATTGGCAGAAGATAAACATTCGGCTCCTTCATCCTACTAGAAACCCCAGATCTTTCCACAGTTCAGGCAGGAATAAAAGCACAAATTCTTGTCTTAAATAGAAGTGGTTCATACTGAGCACCTGTTAAACAACAAACAAACTTACTCAAGTGTAATATTCACTTGACCATTAAGTTACATTTTTATTTCTGTTTAAATGAAACTTTTAAGTGAACATACCATCTTGCTATAATATTGGCTAACAAAACACCTGGAAAAAATATCTTTTGACACCTCCAATGAGCACTTCACTTTTATGTCTTTGAACATGGAAGCTTAACAAAAAAATGCGCCTTTATAAATCTCTGGCACTTGCTTTTATCAAAGGACATGCAAACTGTTTCAGATTGTAAAAGCTGGAATGAATCTTGTGCCTGAGAAGTCTTGTTCTAAGGATAAGAGGATAATTCAGTCTCTGGGATCACACTATTTCCACACAAGTAGCCACAATGGAAGCAATCAATAAGCTGTTTCCATATGTGCTTTCTTACATTGCAGAGACTAAAACTGCTGCTGCCAGGTCAGGCAACAGTGCTGCACATCTGGGCACATCCCAAAAGGAAAAGGGCAGAAACAGGACTTGAAATAACATTCCAACATTGTTCTGACACCTATTTTCTGAAACAGGATACAAATCTTTACCACAGATCTATATTACTTGTCTGTTGAAACAACTTTTTCCCATTTTACTTCCTCAAGCCAATGAAAACATTGCCAGATATGCCACTAAGGGCTGGACAAGGGTTACAGAACACAACCTGCCTTTTAAGATAATGGAATCCTAAAAGTCACAACACAGACCCTGACACACCTTACAGCACACACTTTCCTTTGACATTGCAGCCAGATTAACTGCACCCACGTGGGCTCCAGATTTCACTGACTCATTCACCTCAGCAGTTTACAGATGGTACCAGCTCCCACCCAGCAGCCACAGAGCAGTTTCCCAGCACCACCCCAGTACCTCATGGAGCGCACCAGCCTGGCCAACAAAGTCCTTTTTTCCTCATTAGTAAACTTCATAACTCCCGGCGTCTCAAACTTCTGCCGGATCCACTGGCACTGCTCCACATCATTGATGAACATGAACTCCAAGCCAATGTGCTGGCAGTAGGTATTCTAGGAAATGAAAACACCAACAGAGAAGCTTTAGGAGCTAATGGGCCACGAAGAAACAAATACATTTTGTAATTTATGTTCTCTGTTACTCTTCCGAAAGCTATATTGTCATCTTCCTCTTCCCCGCAGTAATTCTAAAGGTGAATAAATTATTTTACTGAACCTAGTTTTGTGCCTCAAAGCTTTCTCTACAAAGTAACAAAATTTTGAAACTGGAAGATTCTCATTTGGTGATCTATTCAAAGCAGGCCAATAAACCCACCTTAACTGGAACGTTTCACCTAACTGAGTACTGTTCTTACAGTCATAGTACAGTCTTTTCTTTAGATACACCGGCAAAGATTTCCAGTAATTTACCAAAATTTACCCTGCCTTTTTTAAATGTCACCTGAAATCAAGCAATAAAGACAGTGAGAAGACAGGTATGAAGTCTCATGCAAATTATCTGATAAGTGTTGAGTTTCAGGAACCTGGAAATCTGAAAAAGAACCCAAGCAGCTGAGAGCAGAGAAAGGGCAGGGAGAAATGCAATGACACAATTGAAATTATATCCCCTTGTTCATTTTTTAAATTTTCTTTTTCTTACCCTATAAAGACTGTTTCATCGGAAAAAATGTTTCCAAAATAAAAGTCAACAGAAGTAAAACCTAGTGAGAGTTTAAGAAAAAACCACTCTGAACAGAGAGGTTCAAAATCACTTATACAGACAGCCTCTAAAAAGGAACTGAATGTTAACTTCAATTTAAAAAAAAATAAAAATCCAGAGCTCTAGAGAGACGAGGAAACCAGAGAGTTCTCCCTCCTTAACACAAATCAGCTCCTTGTGGCTTTTAAATTTTGCTATTGATTTTGTCCATTTATTTGCACATTGCAATTTTAAGGACTATCTCTTGAAAATTGCTACACAGATAAGCTAGAAGTACAAAACCCAGAAAAACCCCAAATATAGAGCTCAAATGCACAACAGAGATAACATGTTAACAATTTACCAAGCTTCAGCTAAGCCAATGTAAAAGTCAAACAACTGAGGATATCCAGCACCAAGACACTCTGCAGTCTGCAAATTCATCACCATTCCTGCTTGCTGTTTTGCTATTTGGAGTTCTCCTCTAATGATATTGATTCCTTCAAATTAGTTTTGTTTTAAATTATTTCAGCTTTGATGACTTCCTGTGGCATAAACCTTTCATCACCTCTCAGGAACGAAACTCTACAAGAATGATTTGGGATGGAAAATAAGGAAATCACTGTCCATAAGCTGCAGCTGGGCTTTCATGAATTTGGTACCCAGCCTTCACATTTTATGTCAAGTAAAAGTCTCACTAAATTTGGGGATCTGAGGGCAACCTCTGAACATCCTGAGCACTGTATACAGAGCTGTTTCACCTGTGGTCTGACACTTAAAAGACAATTTCCAAAGGCTCTACTCTTTTAAAGCAGTATCAGTTCTTGACAAAGCGAGGGCTCAAATTAGTATTCTACCATATTCACCTCTTTTATACTCATCCTTAATCTGTGTATTCCAGATATCCTGGTAGTGAACCCAAAGGTGCTCCTACTTCTAGAAACAGTACAAAGGTTATTTTTTGTATCATCTGAATTCTATACATGCTGTATTAATAACTGACAAATATAAGGTTTTTTGTGACTGACAAGTGGAAGGAGTTCACTTCGGTCTGGATGAAAACAATCACAAATTCAAAAATGTCCCACTGACCTCCAGGCGTTTGATGATCTCTCGTAAAGAAAGACTGTTCTCATTTCCTCCTATGAAGGTGGTTGTTGGCAGCTGAAAGACTTTGTCCAAATCTGATTCATGCAAACCATAAAATCCTACAACAGGTACATCATTGATTTGCAGAGCAGGGCAGGAGACAAAAAAGAAACCGTCACTGTTTTTCAAATCATGGCAATTATGTTTAATAAAACAATATAAAGAAAGAACGTACCAGAATAAAAATTGAAAATGTGAATATTTTGAAGGTTATCCATTACTAAAATGCACTTTAGTCTGGATTTTAAAATTAATGTTTTAATTAAATAGGCATCGTTTGATTAGAAATATAATTCATTCTTTCTTAAATGCTCAGATAAAACAACTGAACTTAAAGTCACCCAAAACCTTTTTTATATTTTAGCACATTAGCACATATGCCATTGATTCTCCACACTATATCTTGCAGTTCACTGTTCAGTAGAACAACTAACTGTAATGATTGGGATTTCTAACAAACAAAAAGAAGTCCAACTCTTAAGTGAATGGCCTGTACATGGATTGAACCTGCAACCTTAGCACTGCGCTCCAACCAGCTGAGCTAATCTCAATGGTTATGTGTGTGTGCATGTGTGAAAATATTTTAAAAATTAAAACCAGCTTCTTTTTAACTTGGAACTCTTTATCTTGGTTGCAGATAAGCTGCAGACATGCATTTTAACACTGATAAGACAGCCTGCACACGACTCTTAAATCAATACAGAATAGTGCTCCCTATTCCCTACTAAGTGATTTTTTCGAAGATGAAAATGAAGCATCAATTTAAAGATGAAATAATAACATAACTTAGCATTTAGAGTTGAAGTCAGGCCACAGGACTGCATTGCCACCACTTTTACTATACAGCACTGTCAGTAAATAATACATTCTGTGCTTTAAAAATAACGTATTTTAAAATATTCATTTTGGTTTTAGTAACAATTTTAATAATATATTAAAATTTCAAACCTGGAGTGACCAAAAAAAAAAGGGCAGGTCCCACTACTTCTCCTTCTTGGTACTGTAAGAGGTGTTTTCCCAGCAGGAAGGTATAGGGACACAGGGACTGACAGGGGCTTTAGTGTCATTTGAAACAAAGCAGTGCTAACTGGTAGTGTGTTTTTTTCCTTTGCTGACTTTCCCTTAGACTTCACAGGCCCTTCATGTTCTATCATGCATAAACCAGAACACATACAGGAGTGATCTGGGCACACACAGAACATCTGTGCTTTGTACTGCAGCACCACATATTTACTGAAGCATCACCTCATGTTTAAAGAGATACAACCTTACTGAAATCCTGAAAGCAATTCTGTAACTCAAATCAGGCAGTAGGTACATCTGTGACTACCTGCATTTTCAGAAGCAATTCTCCGAAGAAACTTCTTACCACAAGGTTTCTCAAAATGAAACCAGAAGATAGGGCAAAGAAAATGCACAGAAAAAAATCAAACACTAAAATACCTTCTTCACTGGCAGAGACCTTTCATAAGTTTCCTACATGGAACATTCAAGGATAGGCAACATTTGAGACCCTCCTCTTTTTTCCTGTGCCAAGACTAGAGTAGAAATTTGGTTTGCCCTTAAAAACTGAAATCACTTTAGGTACTCTCTCAGAGACATCTCATTCAGAGGTCTCACATATTTTGCCTATGGGCACAAGGGCTTCAATATGATGCCTTCTGACCAGTCACAACATTCTGTACTAACCTATCTTTGGAGTCTAAAGAAATGTGCACTGACGTGCTGGCTCTGACCCGTGCTCCAAACTATATTCACTCAGTAAATGTCTAATGTATTTTCTAGCAGGTACTTTCCTTTAATTAAAACTGACAAACTTCAGAGAGAACACCCAATTTGTGTAAGCACTTCTCAATTTACAGTCTTATGCTCTCTACTGCCTTTATATGATCAGAACTGCTTCTTTCCCCACCACCAGAAATAGAAAGCACAGCAGCAACGAGGCAGTAGATGAGCTTACAGTAAAATTAAGCAGAACGTGCTTTATCTACTGCTTGCACTATGTTTTATGTCTGGTCTGAAAAGCTTCCCAACACATCAAAGAAAAATTGATTCAGTGTCTTCATCAAGTAGAAAACCACATTTTAAACAAACCAGGTAGATTGAAGAGCAGAGAAAAATCAATGAGGTGTTTTTTTATTCAAGCAGAGAAAGGCGAAGAAATTGATCAGTGCAATTTCTGAGATGTGCCCTCCGAGCCACCAGAACCACCTTTGCAAAGGCAGACCCTTGTGCACTACACTCTTCCAGCAGTAAACTGAAGTGATCACCACAGGATTATACCCACAAGCAAAGAATTCTACGCTTTCCATCTTTTCTTCTGATAACTTCAAATAGACTTCTTCAAGATATACAGATGGAATAAGTATCAGACACTAGAATCCAAATCTGGTATGAAATTTTTCCCTAAGTCCCTTGTCCAATGTTTTATTTATTGCTTGTTTTCCCTATTGACTGGCCTTCAGATGTTCCCAGTTCAAGCATATATCAAACATAATGGTGTAAGAGTAATTTAGATTACCAGAGTCTTGGCCTAATGTATTGATTAGTATTAATTTCCGGTGTGGTTCAAAAAGACAAGATTTAGGGGTTTTATAGAGTGCTTATAATCATCATTCATCAAGGGATGAATTCACAGGAATCTCACCTGTGATCTTCAGAGTAGAAATTCCATAGTCCTGAAATTTTAGCCCCCTTACAGATACTCAAAGGCACTACTTCGTGATACCAGCAAGCAGAAAAGGTAGAAGGTTCCTTGAAATGTGGCATCCCTGCCCATGGAGCGGGGCTGGAACTAGATGATCTTTAAGGCCCCTCTCAACCCAATCCTTTCTATGATTCTGTGAAATGTCTTATTCAATCACCTCAGCCCAATGGGACGCAAGAGCAAAATGACCACTGCAAATAAGAAGGCAGCCAGACATACACACCAAGCTTATCGATTGTAGTAATTAGGTCAGATGGAATAAACGAATCCAGGTCTGCATCCAGAATTCCAAGGGGATCCAGCTGAGCCACGTGATGACCACGGATCTGAAAATGGAGGAAAGCAAGAGAAAAATGAAATCACACTAACAAAAGTCAGAGAAAGGGAAAAATTCACTGATATCTCTCCACAGTATATATCTCAGCCATTAGGTCAAATGAGCAAACACCATTTATGTGATGAGAAGGTCACTTATTTCCCAAGTTTTCCCATAAGAACAAAAAATAAGCATTATATCACTGGCTACATATACTACCTGTATTAAAAATTAATGAATACCCATTAGAACATAACATTTGTTTTGTCTCACACACAAGTCAACTGGGATTATGCTGAAGTTTAAGTGAAGAAAGCTATTAAAGATTACTGTCAACCTCTGAGCAAAATTAACAAACTGTTACTAGTCTACAGATCTTACCATTTGCCAATTCAGTCATTTTATATTTCTCCCTGAATCTTCCTTTCTGAACCTGCAGAATACTAAAATACAGCACTGCTGACCTAAAACACTGATTGGTGCTGAAGTAGTTTATGTTGGTAGCGAAAGAATTGCTCTTCCTAAACTCTGCTCTTCATCAGATAGCATCTGATAGCATCCATTTTCAACTGTGAAATATTGGAAATTTTATCTGTAATAAAACTGACATTCAAGACACAAAACAACACAAATTGAGTGGGGAATTTAGCCAGCTTTCAGTTATCAGCATAACTGGTGTCAATGCATGCCATAAGTTGCTATAAACTCGTGCCTTACATTATCATATAACATTGCTACAGAAAAAATAACTAACTGATCCAATAGAGCCACAAATATAAAACAATTTTTAATAGGTCTCTTACATGTGACTCTCATATGCCAAATTAACTCATTAAAAGCCTTGTATAGATGAATATATGAATATTTTCTCCTTAATTTTTTTCATTTTAATGACAAATTAGGATCACTTAAGTAGAATTTAATTCTCACTCTTAGTATCCTAACTGGCCCTTAAAAAAAAGAAATTACAAACTGTATTATTCATAGTGAAGTGCATCCCACAGTAATAGAGTATGATTGATCCAAATATTCTATATTTGCAGGAGAGTTCATAACAAAATGGTTTCCAGTCATTAAAAACCAGAAATGCAGCACCTTTTCCAGAACAACCAGACCTGTAAATTCAGCCCGACTTCTTCAATTCTTTGCATCTCATGAATCACCAGTAATAAAACTCTGACAGGCCAAATGATGCCCATGGCATCATCTGTGCCATCTGACTGTATACAGCAGCACTAAGTCTATCTGACTGGAACAAAGCAAACAATTCTGTCTCCAAGCATCATCAACGGGAAAGAATTCGCCTCCTTAAATACATCTGCTCTGTAGTATTAATAGGAAGAGGAATAGGACCAGCAAAAATGTCAAAACCCAAAAAAGAGCAAATCAGTAAAGTGATGTGCCATATTACACTCCAGGAGCAGACTGGTCTTTAACTAAATGACAGTATTTTCCTCAAGATCAAGCTATTCTTAATAACTTCTACTACTTTCACTGGATACAGGAAATGGAAACATCTGCAAAAATTGGGAATCAGCCTTGTGGAAATACATGCATAAAGAATTTTCATCAACTGCCATAACTTCGACTAAATGAAAGTACAGACTACCTGAAATCACACCTTAAAATGCAAAAAAATAAAGAAGGCAAACAAACAATAAAAACCAAACCAAAACAAAAAAACCCACCCCAAAATAAAAGCAGACTCAAGAAATCAATTTTTCTAGACGCGCTTTTGTTAAGCGCACATATTTCACTGGAAATCCTTGTTTCAGTGTGCCCAGTGCTCTACATTAGAAAAAGCAATAGATTATCTGCCTTCTCAGAAGTCCAGCTCAGCAGACCACAAAGCAGTTTGCCACAAAAACCATAAAACACTGACAGGTTTGAGAAATGAAAATCCTGTATCTTTCTCCATTTCACTTCATTATCAGGCAAAGGAAGGTCACAAATTATCAAACCCCTTCAACACTGAATTGAGAGGGTATTAAATACCTTTTAAAAAACAGACAGTTGCCTTAGGCAATCCTCTTTGATTGTTTGCTGCAGACACATAGGTGCCTGCCATTTACACAGACATTTCTGTTCCATCTCTTGACTTGGACAGCACACTCTTTCAAATACAGCGAACAAAATGGCAATCCCCGAACTATTTTCAAGTACATCATGTCAAAGCAGCCACACATTCTCCAATGCTCTCTAATTCTTCACCAATTTTTTACTGCAAGCAAAAGTGGTCGTTTTCTACACACCTATTTCTAAGCAAATTTCATATATTCTTTATATTCACAAACATTTATACTCTTTTACAACACATTTCCAACTCAAAGGTGACAATGAGATGTGTGCAAAAAAAGGCTTTCAAGAAGTTCCTCTTCTATTCTCTGATGACATCAAACAGGAGTTAAAATTCTTAAGGCAGGGCAGAACAGATCTGCTCAAGTCAAACTGTAGAAAAGGTCTTGGGAAGTTACACACTTAAAAAATAAAAATCAAATGGAAATATTTTGCTCGACATAGATCTGGTTTTCGGGGTTGGGTTTCTTTGTTTTGTTTTACATTGTTTTTAAGTCTTTTATTGAAATTAAAATACTAAATAGAAGTCTAAATAAAAATATTTAAACTTGTTTTACATCTAGAAAACATGTAACCAAAACCACTGCCCTGTTTCCAAAATCCTTCTTCATTTAGAGGAAAAATAATGATATTAGACCTAATTTCTTAAATTAATATAAGGGGTAAAGATTTGAGTGTGAAACAAAGTCAGCTTTGATGAACAGCTCTCTAAAATAAATCCACCAAAGCTGACCCAAACTCTGCCAGCCTTCCAAAATTCAGCTTCTGGTTAATTCATCATTTCTCCTTTCTCTTTTTACCTATAATCCTGCTCAAATCAGGAATCTCAAACTTCACCCTAAATGTAAGAGAAGGCAATACATTTCATCTTTTCTTACAAAAAGTAACATTTAGAGCTGTGATAAAAGCTTCCCCAGAGGGGAAGACTTGGATCATGGAAAAGTTTGCTGTTGAAGAGAGGGGAGCATCCTTATCTCACTGCACACATCCAGAGATTCACTAGTACCAGTACACACAGGAAAACTCCCTTCACATGAAGCACAGTTATTTCAGATAATGTGGCTTTGCAGTTTGGTCAGGCAACTTCCCGAATCAGAGACACACACACAGAAAATCTTAATACAGTCCAGGGAGCAGTAAGAATAGCAAAGGCTAAGCTTTGACTTATTTGGCTCCTGCTCCTGGTAAAGGGACAAAACCCAAGAGATTCGTGTTCCCTTTCACAAACAACTATCTCCATAAAGTGCTTCTCGTGTTCCCTTTCACAAACAACTATCTCCATAAAGTGCTTCCAGGCTAAATCAGATGACCAACAACAGGTCTGCAGGTAATACGGATAATGAGTTTGCTAAACCAGAGGGTCACTCCAGTCTGAATCCAGCACGTCCGCATTTAGACACTGTGCAGGAAATAAAAAGCTGTCTAGTTCAAGATATTCTGGATCAGAAGAAAGACAGTAGTTAGGCCCAGAAGACAAACAAGAACATAAAAAGGGAGAAAAACATTGTTTGCAAAGGAGAGGCCCTCCCACATCTCCCCCCAAAGTACACTTACCTGGTATGCTCTTATCAAAGATTGCACAGCAAGGTGATCTTCAACAACCTTTTCAGCTTTACCCGGTGTCTGGGCCAGGCCATGGCTCTGAAGAAATGATGCTTTTCTTTCCAGCTGCTCTGGCAGATGGGGATCATGTGCTTGGCCAACATTAGCATTTCGAAAAAACAAATCCCAGGACTGGACACGTGTACAGAGAGGAAGAAGGAAAATCTGTTACCTCAAACAGAAGTCTCAGCCAAAAGCAGGTCCTTCAAGATGCAAAAGCACCACATTGCAGTGTTAAGTACCACGAATTACCAGCAAAAAGAGAGCACTGACATGTCCAAATCTCGGTAGCAACTGTGTGTGTCATTTACATAGAGCCCTTTTCCTCCCAGCTCAGTGGAAAACTCTCCAGCATGTATGAGTGCAAAACATCTTCATACGTTATCCATTCATACATCTCTTTTTAACTGTGCTATTTATTCAGGCATCCAGGAATGGGTAGGATATTATGTGGCTGGTAAAGAGCTATCAAGACTACAAAACAAAGAACCTTAATAAATGAAATTAATCCATTCCTTTCATGATACTTATAGAATTTACGAATTCTGTAATTCATAACTGAATACACTGTATCAGAATCAGTTCTTAAGGGTTTTTCTTGAAGAAAAGCAATTAAAGTCTTTTTGAGTGAGGCTTTTGTTCTAAGACCCCCTCCTCACCAGCTTAGGTCACCTTACTATGAAAGAAATTATAGACCTTGTTCCAGGTCCAAGTCATAACTTTAGAAGGGTACTTATTTCAGAATCTGAACCACAAGAAGCAAAAGATCCTTTTATTTCCATCTGTGCTTTTACACAAGTTACTTCACTCACATATGCCCAGATCTCATTTTCCTGAATTGCTTCCATTCTAATGAGGTGGTGACTGGCCCAGGTTAGAATGGTATTATATATATGAATGCTAACAGAGATATGGGATAAAACATCTGAGATGTTTGTACTCAACAAAGAAGGAAGTCTGCAGTAGCACGCAACTAAGCAATACTTGTGCCCAGTGTACAGCTGCCATACAAGTTAATGAAAGGTCATAAAACACTTCCCTCAGCTGGTTAATTTCTGAAAAAAAAAAAGGAAGCCATTTCAAACTCTAAAATCTTTGCAACTGGAATAGAAGAACTGATATAAATTTAATTTTGTGCAGTGCACGTTATTTGCTCTGGCTGTGAGCTTCAAACTAACATATTTCAAGGAACCAAGTGCTAGAAAAGACACAAAGTAGCCCAGGGAGTTTATTTTAAAAAGATTACTTAATATATTCATTGCAGAACACACAACAGAATCAAAATAATGTAGTTCAAACATGGCATAACAGACAAACATTTATAAAATCATGTTTTCATTAACAAAAGATCTTCACATTGAAATTTCTGCAAGATTTAAGGTGTTCAGAAACACCATGAGAGGAGAAGCATAAAAGAGCTAAACATCATCCAAACTTTCAAGTTCAAGTTATAGAAATGGAGGGGACTCATTTTCATTTATATGTAAAAGTTATCACAGCACAGTCCCACAACAACTGAATATGTTTTTAGACAAGTGGTCTGCTGAGAGAGTTGCAAACAAAACCCAAATAGACTTGCCCAACAAGTGACCTGTTTAAGGAGAATCAGCACAGGACCCTTTCTTCATGCAAACTCACAAATACAAAGAACATGTTTACGTCTGAAGATGCAGCCAGCTGGGACAGAAAGAACCTATACTATTTTTTCCTATCACATTTTTGAACTTATTGATTTGTTGGGCAGGCTTGACATTTAATCAGAGGGGAGGGAAAATACATCATTTGGCTACAGAAAATTAGTTTTTTCTAGATACACATCCATCAAAGCCTTTGCAAATTTCTATAGTGTCTTTCAAGATTGATACCAGATTATAGTCTTCAAGTCCTGTGTATCAATGTCAGTCTTTGGCAACAGCATTTGCCATGTGACTGAACAGACAGAAGACCAGCATGGTCTCACAGCAAACCTGCAGCTTCTCAATTAAATTAGTAAAGTTCTTCAAGAAAATGGTAGAGGAGACTTAAAACAAAAAATACATCTGCAAAAAAATAATCTTACTATAGTAATAGATGATACATTCTTTTTTTTTCCCTTCTGTCAGCAAATCTATATTGTAGTTAACCATTATTTTTTCAAGTAATATAACACCATTCAAGTGATTCAGTGGCAACATTCTACTCTCATATAATAAACAGCGTTGCACTTAGAATAAGAAGTAACATATTCGTTATCCTGATGGTTTGTTTTTTTCCTAATGACATCACAATATTTATCAACTGCAGCGACGACAGTAAAGCCTTAAAAGACACACACTGAGCATCACTCACTTAAAGAAGAAAATAAATAAAATGAAGTCAAAACAAAACAAAGCCCCCACACTTTTTCCTAGTACATAAGCCAAGGAAGAGATTACACACTCACAGTAGAGTGGCTGCATGCACAAGAACATGGTAGGCATTATGTACTCCATATCCAGCCATGCAGTTTTGTAATTAATCTTGTGATAGTAATAACTGAGCCTTGTCAAGCTTCTCTCTTATGATCTATGGCCCTGACACCAAGCTTCAAGGAGAAATAATGATGCCTTTTTCAGAGACCACGTCATTTTATTCTGATCGTTGTTTTGGCTACCCTAAGGACGGGAAATTCAAAAGACAAGGAAAAGCAGGTAATCATCAGGAATGGATTTGCACAAAGAATAAAAGCTCCTATGTATATACATGCAGATTCCTTGAAATACAACCACAATATACATAGAACAGAGAGATTCTTAGAAACACGGAACATGCTCATTGGAATGTGACAGCCATATTTCAAACAGTTTTAAATAAGCACACATGGGAAGAAGAACATGCCCAGCCAAATCTTCTGAGAGGGAAATTATTAGGGGAGCCTTTATTAACTGGAGTTTCTAAGTAAAAGTGAATAGAGTATTATTTTTAAAGGGGGGTAGGGGAAATCAAGTTTTCCATCTAATCGGCCAGGAAGCTAGGAGGCACATCCCCTCTGAAAAGGGGCTCTCCAAGAAGAAGAAACGTGAAGAGAAATAAGATATAAAGAGGAAAACAAGACAGAATGTTGTATCTAAACCCCTAGCACAAACTGGCTCTCTTTGCTGGACATACTGAATAAAACACTGAAATATGAGTGGCCCATAGAGAGTCAAATTATTAATACCATAACCAACACCACACAGTGTCTCTTGATATTATTTCCCAACACTTCCACCCCTTTCCATAGTAGAAGGACAAATTCACAACTTGTCTACAATCATAAAATCATGGCACGAATTTTTCTGTATTTTTAAGAAAATGGGGGATTTATAAAGCAGGTTAAAAATGCTAAGGGTTGAAAAGCCCAAACTGAACAATTTCCGTCAGTAAAAATCTTGAGTAGGTACTTACAGCTTTCAGTTGATGAAATCAGATGGATTTCAAGAAACCAAAAATTAATTAAGTTGATGAAACAAAGTAAAATTAATTGGAAACATTCTTCTCCCCCTCACTTTTTTTCTAGGCTGAGAAAAACCTAATTATTTAGGCAAGATTAGCTGTAATCCATTATTTCCATCAACCTTCTTCTTCTAAGCCTCATAAACCAGGGACACAGTGAATTTACTTTGGTTCATTACTGCTGTAAGTATATTACATATAGCTAACCTAGAAAAGAATACACACATTTTTATAATCGTGTCAGTTTGGTCTGGGGTAGTTAATTTTCTGCACAGTAAATGGTTTGGGTCTGTTTTGGATTTGAAAATGGGGTTGGTAAACTGGAGATGTTTTCGTTACTGCTGAGCAGCACTTACACGGCATCAAGGCCTTTTCCGCTCCTCACTCCACCCCACCAGCTGGGGGTGCACAAAGAGGTGGGAGGGAACACAGCCAGGACAGCTGACCCCAACTGACCCAAAGGATATCCCATACCATAACACACTGTGCTCAGCAAATAAAGCTGGGGGAAAGAACAAGGAAGGGGGGATGTTCAGAGTGATGGCATTTGTCTTCCTAGGTCACCATGACACACATGATGGAAACCCGCTGTCCTGGGGATGGCTGAGCACCTGCCTGCCCATGGAAAGTGTTGAATGAATTCCTTGCTTTGCTTTGCTCACGTGCATGGCTTTTATTTTCCCTATTAAACTATCTTTATCTCAACCCATTTGTTTTCCCACTTTTATCCTTCTGATTCTCTCCCAGTCCTGCTGGTGGGGGTGACTGAGCAGCTGCGTGGAGCGTAGCTGCCAGTTGGGGTTAAACCACGACAAAAAGGCATCTTGAATTGCCTGGGATCCACTCTCTAGGCCACACCCTCCTCCACCAGGACACTTACACTCCTCTGCCAATTCACTGTTTGTGACTGTTTAACCTACAAAGTTGGTTCGATCATCCATCAGTATCCATCGTCAGACTGTGCCTGAACTGCCAGACGAATTGGATCGCCTTTCGGCAAGACTTCGAGCATTTCCACCAACTCCCGAGCACCAGCAAAACAACAGGCAGGGCTAAATTTCCGCGGGGCCTTCGTTCAGCACCCTGGCCAGCTCCGAGCGGTGGGACCCGCGCTCAGCGCTACAGCCCCGCTCGCTGCTGCTGCTGCTGCTGCTGCTGCAGGGCTCGGCACTTGGGCTGTGCTCACCCAGGGGAACTTCTCACCCCCTGAGAGGTTTGCAGGGCTTCCCAGCAGCAAAATGCACTCCACTGCAAAGGATCTGAACGAGGAATTTCATTCTTCCAAGAGGAAGAAGTCCACCATGAACCAACATAACGTAAATAAAATGAAAACAATGTCACTGCGATGTCACCACACGTACTCCTTATGCATGAGTTCATCCCCTCAGTGTCCTCAGTACAGAAGGGCTGATATGGGTCTACAGCCCCCACACATCATGAGGGTTTCTCAGGAATTAGTTCAGTGCAGCCCCACAATGCGCTACTCTATTCCAGACAGGTTGGAACTTCACCTGGCAGTTATGGGACGAGGTCTCACATCAGATGGGATGAGAGAAGGTGCTCCTGGAGAAGGTCTCTCCAGTTGCAGGTTAAGACATAACATAAAAGGCCTAGGATCTATCTGCTATGTGAATGACAGTCAGTCTTCAGCATTGTCACTGCATATGTCAGCTTTCAACAGGACTAAATTCATACACGGCATCCAAAAACCCACCCAGAGCTGCCTTTTTTGGTCTCCTTTTTTGTTTTCACTTCCCCTCTCAGTTTGCATCACTTCCTCAAACTGTAGATAGACTATCAAACTTAGAACAACAACTTCTAAATGACATTTTGATCTACCTGCCTCGAGAATAAGGGAACAGACAACCAATATGGTAAACATTTTAGGCACAATTCACATTACTTCCCTAGAAAATCACTTTTCTGTCTTAGAATTTATCAGACTTCTCATCAGCTTTTTAAGTTAGTACACATGTATCACCATAACAGAGCCTTCCTTGACTGCAGAAAGCTTATTAGAAAATAAGTCTATCTATTTTGCCCACAGGAAAGGGGATTTGGGCAATAGATTTAAGGTTAAAAGAAAAAAAAAAAAAAAAGAAAGAAACAAATGTATGTTGCCTGGATAGAGAGGGAGAGAGACAAAACAAAATACTTTTCAAGATACTTCAGAAGAATTTTCTGACAATTTCAGATTCAGTTTTAAGGTTACAACTTCCACAGTTACCTAAAGGGAACTAAACATTCATCTTCTTCAGACAGCTTGGAAGTACCAATTCAACACACATTATTTAAATATAACATACTCTCTGATTACAAGCTTATTACAAATAAACCAAAAAATTATATGTATTTTATTCTTGGGTCTTCTTCTGGATGTAAACTAGTTACTTAACAGACTGCTTGAAGAGCATTTCCATGCAGGAACAAAGTTTCAGAGCAGCTTACTATTTCTGGTCTGGAGTTCTCATTCTTTCCTGTCAGCACACCATCCTGTGGCTCCTCTGTACCTTTATAGTTGCAATATCACATCTTACAACAATCAATATGGGGGAAATTAATTTCACAGTTTTCATTTCATGCAAGCCCTTTTCCTGAGCTTTTTATTAAAAAAAAAAAAAAACCAAACAAGTTAAAAAGTAAAAAAAAAAGGCATTCCACACATAAACCAGTATTATTATTTGAAGGTGAGTTTTAGACTTACCTTATGAACACTTTCAGGGTTTTCAAGCCATGCATAGTACATTTCCTCCACGTAACTTGAATTGCCCCCACTCAGGAAAGGTTCTGAGGTTCCTGATGAAAGATACCGTTGGCCACATAAAAATGCCCTTCTGGCTATATTCTGCTTTTCCAGAAGTTTAGTGCCATGACACTTCAGCACAGCTGCAAGCAATTTCAGATGACTCATGTTCGTTTATTAGACAGACGATCCAAATCTATTAATAAGACAAAACCAAACTTAATCAGAAAAAGAGACAATGAATTGCAGACACATTTCAGCCTCACAGTGAAAACTGATGGTTATGATTACAGCTCTTCCACAAAGCTCAGGCCTAGGCACGAAGCTCTCCTCAGGGTTAGACCTAGGGCAGTGGAATCGCTGCGGATGGCTATCCCCACATCAACACCTCATCTCGCAGCTTTTTGTAACTCATAACATCCCCCCAGCCCTGAAGCAATCACCCCTTGTACCGCATGCCCTGAGCCCTGGTTCCCTGGGAACAAATGACTCTTTTAATCATTGACTTTTCTGGAGCTCTGTGCAACCCTGACTGCTGTCTCTCTGTTCAGAAAGCTGCAACCTTTTACCAAGTCAAGCTGGGTTGGGTTCAACCAGCAGTGTCAAACATGGGTGCCATGGTTACAAAAAGCTGCTACCTCAAATTTATGTCATGAGTAATGGGGCTGACAAAATAATTAGAAGCATTAGTTACATGTTCATATTGACATTAGCCTTCAATCAGTGTTACACTAAAGAAAAGGCTCAGGGTAACTTGTTCTCCTATCTATCAACATTTATCTGTTTCTTCCAGTGAAGTCTTACCAGTTTTGTAACAAGGAGAGCAGATTCCCTGTAATTTTGAACACAAAGGGAAAAACAGTAAGAGTTGAATCCTGGGAATGCTGAACACCATCAGCTGCAGTGCTAGCAAAGGGAATCAGAGCTCACCTTCAAAATAACATGACCAAATGCAGCTTACACTAGTCCCAAAATAGAACAGTCTTAATGCTGCAGTTGCTACAACTGCAAAGGAATAGCAGTAATGTGAAAGAAACAATTAGTTTCCTTTTCACTTTAGAAGTATTTGGAAGGTACGAGAATATGGAGGGATAATTAAGAGGAAGTAAAATTCAGATTTAACTCCAAGGTGTCTCTCATTTGTTTTCTTGTCCACCTAGAGAAATAATTTATTTGGTCACAAGATAAAATACAATGTTTTTTTGTTGTTTGGTGTGACCAGTTAAACAGTTGCTAAAAAGAAACAAAGGTACTGAGCTTCCAAGTGAACTTCAAAGTGTTTTAAAAACAACACTGTCATTTTGAGTCATAGAACACATTTTAATGTCCCTTTTACATGTTAAGTTTTCTTTATCTCTAATTCAAAAATTAATATATACCTTAAAAATTCTGTGTAATCATTTTCTGTATATAAATCCCATTAAATTATTTTCTCACTATTTTTCCTCTTACCCTCTTGCTTCAAAAAACAAAATATATGGTTACAAAACTTCTAAATTTCTAAGGGATGGGAAGAGCTGCATTTTTCATTCTCCGATTAAAAAGTTAATATTAGTCTTTGGAAAAAAAGAAAAAGGGTTCTTACTAAATAAAACAGTATTACTCCTTGTTCTTCTGTGGCATTACAGTTTTAACTCCACATCTATTTTAAGTGCTGGTGACCTTTCCTAGCTGCTGCCTTGAACTGTATCATCCCAGCAGGGAACTCTCCTCCTTTATCACACCAAATTCCCTGGTTTCCACTTCCAAGACTTTTGCAGCCTTTTCACTCTCACCCAGTAGTAGTTCCTAACACCACCTGCCATCATCCACTCACTCAATGTTCCAAGCAAGCATTTGTCCACATTCTCCATGGTGCCCAACACATGGAAAGCATCCTCCCAAGGCAGCATTCTCCCTTAAACCTATGAACCCCCCAAAACCACACACTCTTCTCTCTCCACTGGGCATTTGCAGCAAAATGGCAACAGTTCGGCTACTGATATGCTGAATCCCCACACAGCAGCATTATTTCCTATCTACCAATATTCACTTGTCATTTCCCATTTCACAGATTCAAAGCTTACTACGACACCAATTTCCTCCTGTGTCAACACCCCTCTCTGATCCGGGCTCCGAGGCAATTGTAGGAACAGAAGTACTACCAGCACCATTTTGAAAGTACATTAAGTCCTGTAAAAGCTCAGAGTGACTGCAAGAGCACTGACAGAAATAATACACTGTCTGCACATATAATTCTCTTCAAGATGTAACACTGTGTATGCACGATGTCATTTTGCATAACTTGGTTAGATTTCAACATGTTATAACGGTGAGAACAGAGAGGTCACCACAGCACTTACAACTTCACAAGAGAAATCATTACTCTACCTATCTTACTGCATGCAAATCTCACCCTCTATCACCAAACTCTTGCACAGATACCTCAGGGGTGGACAATCATTCCCAATACCTCAGGGGCGGACACTCATTCCCAAGGGGTTACTTACCCTCATTCAAAATGCTCTGCAAAGATGTGGGAGATAAGAGAATGAGAGGAACATTTTTCTCAGTTTATCATACTACAGTGGCAAGCTTCTTAAGTAGGGGTAATTTCACATTCTTTCTTCATAATATGTCTGCCTGAAGAATGTGCAGCTCTTTTTTCTAGTATTTAGTAAAGAACACATAGCAGAATAGCAACAATTTGTCAGGGAGATTTGAAAATGATGCAAATGACATAATATATAACAAAGAGCTTGTAAGTGGTACCAGTCACTTCCCTCCAGTTCCATTTGAATTTCAAAATGGGGTCAGAACCATACTTCAAACTGGAGCTACTGAATATGCAATCTGTAAGAGCTATGGTCACTCCTGTGAAGATATAAAGATCACAGGTGAGGAAAACTGTTACCACAGACACTATTCCTATCTCATGAAAAAGTAATGCATCCATTTTTACACATGTATGAAACAAGAATGGACAGAGTCACCAATCGCTTAATTCCAGTCAGATTTCACTACGGATGAATATGACTCAAAAACCCTGACTTCTTCCTAGTTCTTTGTGTTGCACACACTGCTTTTCAGCACAGATGTCAGCTGTCAGCAGTTAAACAAACCAGAGACCACCAGCGTGATCATAGACCATTCCAGCCCACTCAGCCTTGAGGCTGTCAGTCAAAAACCTGCACACAGGACAGCAGGCAGAAGTCAGAAATAGTTAGACCTGTTCCACTCCACTATGCTTCCTAAACCAACCCTGAAATGAAAACTGTGATTGGCACAGAATCAAGCTGAGCCAAGAGCAACCTAAAGGATGATGTTAATTAAATCCCTGCCAGAGGTCAAAAATAAGAAAGAAGCAGTGAACCAAAAGAACAACATGATATTTAATGCACCAAAGCACCCTCAAAATGGTGGAATTAAATGAAAGCCCTGAGCAGCTGAAAATTTCTGCAGCTGTTCTGTCCCAAGCAGCGACTTAGCTATCACCTTGGCACTTCCAGTTCTAGAAGTGACCTAATGTCACGGGCAGTCTTGTGAACTGTTCTGTCCAGGTTTCTAGAGGGCAACAGAAGCATGCAGAAAACAGCAAGGCACTTCTGATAATGAAGTCTTTATCCAGCTATTTACAAAATCACTTTAAATATAAATATGTTGCACATACAAACCATTATCCTCCTGGAATTGCCAATGACCTTACCGAGTTTCTTAACAAACATGAAGCCCTGCTACAAATGTTAACAAATATTCTTTATGCTCTGCAGAAGTGGCCATTAATAAGCCTGGCCCATATTTCACAAAAGCACTCCTTCATCCACTATCATGGTCATTTTCTCTACATTCTGCATATAACTCACTCCTAAAGCACTTTTTAAGATATTGAAAAATTCTAATAAAACAAGGTTGACAGTGAAAAAAACGGATGAAGATAATAAAGTTTCTCCAAAAGTCTGTCACAGATAATTTAAGCTAGGGATATATGGAACATCCTTATTAAACAAGGCTGCTTCACAGATATAAACCTCCAAGAGCTAAACGTTTCTCCTCCCCCCAGCACAGATGTGCCACACTGCACAGAGAATCACAATTCTCCATCCAGAAGTTTAGCCTGAAGGAAATTTTCGAGCAGCGCATTGGCCACAAGGCACACACTGCAAACCTTGGGCAACGGAGGGATCTCACTGCCAGGAAACCAACGGATTTATTACGGCCCCCTCGGGAAAACCGCCTCCGGTGGGTACCAAAGGGACAACATCCCGCAGCGCCACAGGGATAACATCACCAGGGCACTGAGGGGATGACACCCCCGCGGTACTCCAGGCTCCCAACGCGCTGTGAAAGGGCAGGGGGCAGTCTCTGGGAGGGGTCGGGTTTGCCCTCCTGCCCTCCCCGTACCGCAAGGGCACGTCCTTCCCCGCTGTCCCGGTTACTGCGGCCGCCCCCGGGGCCCGCAGCCCGCGGGGCTGCCGGAGCGTTCCCAGTGCGGCAGGGCCGAGGCACCCCCAGAGCCCGGGCCAGGAGGGGCTGTCCCCGCTCGCCCCGCGCCCCGGGCCGCGGCGCGACCCCCCCTCAGCCGCACGGCGAGCGGCCCCGGGGGCCTGCGCGGCCAGGCCAGGCCCGGCCCGGCCCCGCCGCCCCCCGCCCCTCACCGGCACGGACAGACCTGCGGGGGCGGGGGAGGCTCCGGTGCATCCGCGGAGGGAAGGGCAGGGCAGGGCAGGGCAGGGCAGGGAGGGAAGGGCTGGGAAGGGCAGGGCGGGATCACCGGGAGCGGCGGGGCGGGGGCCGCACCTGCGTCACGTGGGGCGCGCGCGCTGAGGTCACGGCGGGGCGGGGCCGCGCGCGCCGCACCGGCACCGGCGCGAGGGGGGCACGGCCCCGCCCCTCGGACACACCCGCGCCTGGCCACGCCCCCTCCGGACACACCCAGTCACTGCTCCGCCCCCTCCCCGGACACGCCCGCGCCTGGCCACGCCCACACACCCACTCACACCCAATCATGGCCCCACCCCTGACACACCCAGCACTGGTCACACCCCCTCACCCCTTCAGAACCCACAGCGCCCGTGTGGGTCCGTGTTCCAGACAGATGTTTAGGGGCACTCCCCGCCTCCAGAGGGCTTTGGTTAAAAATATAACTAATTTCATTAAAAATGTAACGACAGGAGTGTTCAAGTGAATCGCTGTGAAGGGTTATCCAAAGGACAAGTTGTTCACACCATTCCTGTGAAGGAATGCCTGGAAGATTCACCCAGGAGATGTAAAGTGTCCCCCAAGGCACATGTGCTTCTCTCCAAAATTTGTACATAAACCAGGCTGAAAGGAGTAGACCTTGACAAAAATGACAGGAACTATGTGTGAGGGGTTCTTAGAGGAGAGTTATTGTCCCAAGTTATGTGGCCAATTACAAAACGCAAGGCAATACCATTTCAAATGTCCCTTTGCTGGCAGAGTTCTTATTTATACCTTTCAAGTTTTCTTTTCTCCTGGATGCCTTTGAATTACAAATGTCTATCCATTTTCTCTCCCAATTCAGAGATGGCATATTTATAATTTACCTTCTCTCTATCAACTTACACTTTGCATACAACCAAGGTCAGTTGTCTATACAGACGCTAAAATTGGTATTTTAGGTAAATACTGACACCATGACAAATCCCAGTGTTTGGTAACTTTCCAGGTAAATAATAAGGTACGATTAACGGGAAAACTGTGCACACCTTAAAAGGGGGGAAGAGAGAAAGAACTATAATTTGGTTTGTGCTAAGGGTATAGTGGAAAAATGAGTTTATCGGGGTCAGGTGGGATGGAAATGGAAAGTAAAAATGTTAGGACGAAACACAAACCCAACAGGCTTCATCTGGGGCTTTGTTGCCTAGTGGTCACACAAATTTTCATGACGCTTATTGGTTGTTACAATTGTTGATTAGAGTAAAATTAATTTCTTCAAGATGAAAAAAAAAATCTTAATCCTCACATCAAAAACCTTATTATCATCTCAGCAGTTTCCCTAGCAGCTGTGCATCTTCAAGGAACTGATAAATACTGCAGAGCACAGGTGTGAACAGTGTTGTGTTAACGTTTTTGTGATACAGTGTTCAGTGCAGGGAACAGATTGTGAGAGGTTTGGCAGGAGGAGGGGGCCCTGCAGGATGGCCTGTCCCCCCTCACTGCAGCCAGGGAGGGTGGCCCATCACCACTGCACAGAGATGTGCTGAACTGGTACCTGCTGCTGGCCAGGTGCTGGCTGGGCCTTCTGGCAAGTGGTGAAACATTATTAGGTGCTGCAATTACTAATTGAGTTTTAACCTCATTATGAGCAGACAGAAGCCATCTTTAGAGCAATCATGTTATGCTGATTGAGCATAAATTCAATTAAAAATTATAGTGAGGAGACACAGACCTCGCCTCCACTTCAGAGGGAAACCCACATGTCAAATCTGACTGTGAATACCACTGCAGTGAACAGGGTAAAGACACCTGGGTAGACACTAAGATATTACAGTATATCAAGTACTTATGTTGTTCCCTGAAGCCTTTGCCCAGTTTCACATTTATGTTGCCTTTTTTTTTTTTTTTTTTTTCCACACAATGGAAATTTGTATGTTTGAAACAGCAAGATCCTGGCTTGTTGGGCTTTGAAGCAGCTCCCAAATTCTCAAGTATTTATTGTGGCTGGGCTGTCCCACCAGCCTGCCCCAGAAGCTCTTGCTGTACTAAAGAATTGCCTTGCTGCTGCTGGCTTTCAGTCACTCTGCCACCAATCTGCACCCCCTGAGCAGAGTACCTTCTTGCCACTCCTCCATTTGCTCTCCAGTGAGCTCACAATGGACAATATGCAATTTTCTTGTGATTCCCATTTTAATTCTTACAATTACCATTTGCAATTCACATTCACCTGCCCGCTTATGTGTCCACTTGTATACTTACCTCTCCCACCTGCCAGCCAGGAGCAGATCCATACACTGGCTTTGCTTCCTGCTAAACTATCACACTTTGAAATTGGCTGGAATAGAAGTCCATCAGTAGAATAAAAACTTAGGAAAAACTGCAGTTTATAGCAAGTGTGCCAGCCTGCCTCACATCATTCTCGTGACAGCTCCACACTGAGGAAGTGTTATGTGCTAGAGAACTCTTGCCTGGATAAAATGTACAGCACAGGATAGTCACAACAGCACCCCTCTGCTGTCAGGTATAAAACTGTTTGCTGTGCTGAGAGACACACTGCCTACCCGCGATTTATTTTTATATTCATCCTTATTTTCTGTAGCAGATCAGTGTCAATCTAACATGTTTGCTTACTTAATTCTGTTGCCTTTATCTCTTAGGCACAAATTAACAAAACTAGAACCAAGCTGGTTTCAGAAACTCACTGTGTTGCCCACTGAGGGCACAACGTGACCCACTGTTTGTTCCAGGGTGTGGTACTCCATGCCCCTCTCATGCCTTGCTCCTGTCTTCGCTTGGTTTTGGTATGTGGATCTTCCTCGCTGGGTCATCAGCCGCTTGCAATCAGCATTGCTGTTCCTGCGGTTAATTGCTCCACACAACACTCCCTCCAACACAGCAGGACTTCTCAGTGGGCTTGTTTCTTCAAAGGATAATCTCATAGGAGGTGGTCTGGGTACAGGATTACTCATAGAAGGACAATCTCATTAATAGCTTCCCCCCCTGAGATAGATACATTTATGTATTTTTGGCAACTCTTCATTGTTGTTGGTAATGTAATTCCATTACAGACAATGTTTACCAGAAGTTCTCTCAAGCCAAGCCAGGAACTCCATTTCTCTTTTTTCTCTATGAGTTTATTACACAAGCAGACTACAAACTAATAGAGGTTCAAATCTAAAGTATCATCTTTCCTTAGAACGAGGCAACTTGGAAATTGTAAAACATGCTCCCATTCTGAGCCTAACAATAAATGCTGTGAATGTTATACACACTCTGCTCATTAGGCTTGCCTAATATTTAAAATTGAGACTTAACACCCTCAGAGCACCCTAGACTAAACAGTTCCAACAAATGATTCAGTCAGTTTTCAGAGGGGAGGCTTTGGGGGTTTTACTGCTTATCCTAGATAAACATTTCAAATAAGTGCTAAAATTCCTTTTTTAATCCCTGTACATAGTAGCAGAGTAACAACACTCACTCTTCCAGATGGGATTTGCACCAGTTCCTTGTACAACATTTCTCACCCTTTTCTGTAACGCTTTCAGTTGGAATATTCTGAAATTAATCTGGCAGGCTCCAAGATTATCCCCTCTGCCAAACTCAGCAGCCTTTCCTCAGCAGGTACGTCACTCAGTTTGATTGCAGCTGCCTTGACCATTCCCCTCATAACTGCCCTACTACTAGATGCACTCAGACAGGAGGGTTAACCACAAATTCTTGCTTAAACTCCCCCCAGGATGTAACAGAGACCTTTCCACTTCCAGCCCAGCACTCTCCACTCTCATTACATGCCATCCCCTCCCTGTTCAGCATCCAGCATCCTGCCTGCTGTCAAGCACCCTGTGCTGTCAGCACTCCACTTACATCTGTTAGTGTGAAAAGATATTAATTGTAGACATACTTTTCAGCCTGGAGTTCCTACCATATCTTCCAGAGGAAACAAAATGCTTTTAGCAGCAGCTAACAATTGCCAAGTGCTGCCAGGCAGTTCCTCTGGAATATTTCTAATTCAAACTTCTCTGGGTTTGCTCCACAGCTCTTGTTTTTATTCTAGCAGAGATATCTGCATTGAATGCAGATCCTTTCCTGGAAACTTCTCTGTTGTAGCTACAGAGCCTTGTTCCACATGTTTTACTACTACAGAGTCAACAGGTGAAACCATGACCCTAAAGAATCAGCAGCAAATTTCTGCTCATCTCAGTGCTTTCCTCCAGTCTTTTTTATTTTCCTTTTTTTGTCAACATATAATTTATCAGGCTTTTCCCCCTTCCCAGTCCTATTTAGGAGAAGCATATTAATTACATATGCAGAAAAGTTTATGTGAGTAATTTCACGTGGGTTGTTCCTGTTCCCTTTGCTTGGTGAAACCTTGGCTTTGTGGGCCATAAGCTTCAGTAACATCCTTGACTTCCCACAATAAAATTCCCATGGCAAAGGAGACATGCTGCTGGGTGTCTGAGGGACACAAAAATCAGTCCCAGTATCACACTGCTTCTTGCACTGGGCAGGTTAAATGTGAGGCAGCAAGGAAAGCCAACAGCATGCTGGGCTGTGCCAACTGACGCAGAGCCAGGAGCTGGAGGGAAGCAATTACTGCCCTTCCCTCAGCTTCAGGGATAACTTGGGTAGGAAAGGGGGTTCAACAGGAAGACAGAGCCAGCAAAGCCAGGCTCTTCACAGTGCTGCATGGCAGAAGGATGAGATGGTGAAATAGAAATGGTTCAACCTAGACACAGGAAAACATTTTTCACCCAGAGGATAAACAAACAAACATTGCAACAGGGACCCAGAAACATGGTGGATCTTCCATCCTTGGAGGCTTCCATAGACAGCCAAACAAGGCCCTGATCAGCCTGGTCTAACTCCAGTGTTGATCCTGCTTTGAGCAGGAGTTGCCCTGGATGACCTCCAAGGTTTCTTCAAACCTGACTGAAGCATCTGTGATTCGTACCAATTTCACAACAGAAGTCACGTCAAACCTAAGGGTAAGAATGCAATCAGTATTTGGTCAAGAGACAAACTCATATTGATAGTTTTATATGGACAGTAGCTATCTTGGTTTTAATTATTCTCTGTTCTAAAATTTCAGGCTGTATTGCTCTGGAGAAAGCAGCTTACAAGTACAGAGTGTTTTATTGGGAGACCAATATCACTGAAGACTGTTCCTCGATCAATTCTGGCCAACAGGTTACCTTCAAGTGACTTTATTCTCAAAATGTGTTCCTGGGTAGAATCAAACTGCAGGAGCCCACTTATCTGGCCACAGATCTGTTAGAGAGAGACAAGCTAGACAATAGAGCCCATTGAAAAATCAGGAAAAAGCCTTCTAGTTGGTGGTTTCACGAGTCTTTCCTAATAAATTAGCCCATTACAACTATAAGAACAAAAGCAACTATTGCTGTAATTATTTCTTTGATATTTCACTGTATTATCATTAAATTCTCAGAGTAAACAACTACAGCATATAAAAAGCAGCAAGTGAGTCAGTAAGAGATGTAGGTTAGGGAGGAACTCCGGCATACAACATTTATTATAGCTGCCAAATAGTGAATTCATGTGGAAATTAACAAGAGCACTAAACTTAATTTGTCCCAGTATTTTAATGGGAAGTTAGTACATTGGCAGGCAAAACAGCAAGAAGTCTTCCCACTTACTGTGGAAATAGATCACCACTGGCACTGCGAAAAAGCCTGCCAGCATTTGGTGTGATGACGATGAACAAAGCACTGCCAACTGCCCTTTCCCTAACCAAGAAAGAATTTTCTATTTCACCAGTGGATTAGGGGAAAACTGCTAGAAAACTGTTTTCAGTATTTGCAGATGTTTCATAAGTGAGTCCTAACAAAACTAGAAAAAGATAAATCGTTTTTGATGGCTTTCTTTTGGCTAAAACACACTGCATTTTGTTTAGGTTGTCCCTTTAGATGAAAATAAAACATCAAGGTACCCTGACTTATCATACTCAACTAGAAAATTATCCTCAACTCTTTAGAACCATACCACTGGCTGTGTTTTCTTCAGGAGGATCTATTTTGATTTTTAATGCTATTTATCAGGATGAGGGAATGTGTAATTATCTTCCCACTTCTTTCATTTGGAAGAAAATAAATAAGGCAAGACAGTTCTCCATCAGCTAAAACTTCTGGGGTATCCAAGATTTACAGCTCTCACTGGGAGCAGGGTTTGCTAATGAAGCTTTTGAAGCCACAGTGGCAGCGTCTGATTGTAATTGCTGAAAGGTGACTCTTGAAGAGCTTTATTTGCACTAATCAACACCACGTTGTGCCTCAAAGCTAGAGTTCCCTTAGATGCACTGTCCCTACTGAGTTGTTCTGCAAAAACTAAACAGGCTTTTCTGTTTACTTCTGTTTTTCAGAAGCAAAAACATATCTGTTTTTCCATGGGATCGTTTGGAGCTCCTCTCCAAACCCATTGTACAGTTAAAAGTTTATAATTTCATTCTAACATTTTCCTCTTGCAACCCCCAACTCTTTCTCCTCTGAGAGAGGAGCCAAAGGGACCTTCAGTGAAATTACTAATGTAAAATATCCAAGGGGTCAGGGTGGGCTGTGAATACCAAATCTACATGCAGTGACACAGTCATTACTTATTTTGAGGACAGTGGCCATTTGGAAACATTACATTCACAGTGCTGGACTCAGCTGGACAGCATTAGAGAGTGATTCTGCTTCGCAGCTGAAACAGCTCTGTGCCTCCCTTACTTTTTGTTGCCAGTAAACTGAACAATTGTTCCCCAGTAATGAAGAAATATCTGAGCTGAGTAGACACCTGAGCATCTCAGTTACCAAGTGAGATACTGTCCATGCTTCGCACGAACTGTTGATCCATTAGCCAAAGAGACTTTCAGAAAAATTATGTCAGGGTTAAAGGAAAAATGCAACAACTCACCTCAAACTTGCCCCTGGTGTGTCATTTTGTGCTTGTTTTACCATTTCAGAATAAACTGTTCTAACTTTGCTCTGAATTCCTTTCAGACTAGCTTGCCGTGCAGTCCATGTTGTCACATTACACAGATCCTCCTGTTATACAAAGTCCTCACCCACGATGCTGAGCTCACGGAATTGCACGAATGCTTAAGAACACGAGGCAGTTGGGGAGCTCAGGACACACTTCCATAACAGTGTCCACAGCTCTCCAGCCTCTGCAGGCCAGTTACCAGAGGATGTCGGGTGGTGCTTGTGAAAAGAGTCTCCCTATGGTTCCATTTGAAGGCATTTTGAGCTGCATGAAATCCTAGTCTGATTAATCATAATACCCCTTCAATGCACAGAACACCACATGAAGAAGAACATCATTAAGTGAAAGACACGGCCCACAG
Organism: Empidonax traillii; assembly: GCF_003031625.1. Taxonomy (NCBI): domain Eukaryota; kingdom Metazoa; phylum Chordata; class Aves; order Passeriformes; family Tyrannidae; genus Empidonax; species Empidonax traillii. Next base: position 573,567 of record NW_020955668.1, on the reverse strand, counting down.
TGAGGTGAGTTTTGTTTGTAATGATGGTAGGTTTGGAGTTTTAGTGTTATTGCTGTGGAAGCCTAAAGCAACTACAGATGTTGCCTTAACGAACAGACCTTTCCTGCACAGCCCCATTCCCCTGGATGTGCACAGAGCCTGTGGGAGGCTGTCACTGAAGCCAATTACAGAAATATATTGAAAAGTCTGTGAAGGTGTTTGGTAAGTGAGAAATAAATCCTACCTGTCATTTCTCTTACTCCATCCAGCTAGCAGACCATGATCCTCACTCATTACCACCTTGGACCTTGTAGCATGGGAAGGCTCTAGCTGCAAAGAGCAAGGATTGCATGTCATTTTGGGCACTGTGATTAGCCCAAGCCTTAAGTAAATAAGTTTGAATGTGGCAGTTCAGTCAATACTGCAAAGCCACTAAGCACAGCTGTCCCAGCTGTCCCCGCAGCGCTCGCCTGCGATAGCGGCTTAGCGGGAGCGAGCAGGGAGGCTGAATTACGACTCCTCCTGCAGACAGGGTGAGCCTTTCGCGTCGGGTCTGAGATCATCGGCTAGACACTTCTGAGGAGCCATCAGAGCAGTGAGGCCATCAGACCAGAACAGGGAGAGATAAAGCAAGCACTTCAGTAAACAAAGAGGCTTTTGCAAGGAATTAATACCCTCTCAAGCGCGGGACAAAACACAAAAGGGTTTCACCCACCGAGCCGGGGGCTGTGGCACTGTGTGTTGACCTGCTGGACTCTGGCTGAACAGGGGACACTCACGAGTTTCTCATCGCCTCCTGGCTCATTGTTTCTCTCAACCCATTTCAGAGAACTTCCCCCACCTGAGGACGTTCCAAATGCTCATTTTTGGAAAGGCTTTAAGATACAAACTACCAAATACAACATAATGATACTTGGGCCACTTGCTGCTGCTTGTGTTATGTCTCAGCCCCAGAGAAATATTCAGGCAGCAGAGAATACCTGGCACTATTGTTGTTTCGAGATGGTCATTTTGATCCATACAGTCCTGTGCATGCCATAGGATAAAACATTAGCCAAGTATAACTAGAGATCGGAATTTGAAGTTGGATTTAACTTAAGTCATAGCTCTGTCAGGTGATTGCCATAAGAATTTTGACAACAGCAAATCCTTCCCCTGCTCATTTAAGTATATAAATGACTTATTTTTGTCACAGATTAAACATTTTTCACAGGTACAGTTTTGCACTGGACTGTAGCAAAAACCAATCTCCAAGTAATTTATTAACATTTGGAGGTTCTCTGAAGGTCACATGTAATCAAGATGGGGGAATGCTTGTTTAAAGCAAACAGAAATCTTATTAGCCTTGAAATCCTTCAAACTACTGGGGCCAAAAGCTTTCCTAGCAGCCAAAGGAGGTTCTTGCAGTCAGTCAGGATAACAAAACTGGCACTCAGAAGGTGCAGGTTCATCTGAGCGTTTCCAGCTCACATGCAAAAAAACGGGAAACAATTTTAAGACTTCAAAAACTTTAAAACAAAACCAAGCCCCAAAAAAGTCAGTCAAAAGGTTCAGAGCTGAAGTCATATGACTTTAGTAGGTACTTAGCTGTCATTAGAAGCATCTAGTCCTCATGATTGCTCACAATCAAATGGCCCAGCTTCAGATAAGAAGAAAAAAAAAAGCTCTGAATCTGTTGCATTTTAAATTCAATCTGCTGGGTTTGGCTGCCTAGTTTTTGTGTATGTGGAATTGGCAGAATGAGGGAGGGGTGCACTCAATCAATCAGTAGGCCTTTTTTTTTTTCATCTGAATGCTCAGGAAATTGTCATCCCCAACAGTAAAGTCTAAATGCCACTTAGCTGAGATTTACAATGTGGATGAATTAGAAGCCTCCTTTTCTCAAAGTTGCAGTATGTTCAATCCTTGTCCAGAAGACACTGATTTTATTTTTTTTTTTTGCCTTTTCTTGTCAAAATGCAAAAGTTTTGATTTTCCACAGAATGCAAAATCAAACATTCTTTCATTCCTGACCCACATTTGCCGCAGGTCATGTAATTATGAATGAAAATGCCACTTTGTTTATATGAGTTCTATTTATGACAGAGATTAAGTTGTGAAATTTGTACTCCTGGCATCTTATTAATACTGCTCTGCTGTAAAATTCCTCAGGCAACAGGCGAAATAATGACTTAAAACTGCAATAAGATAATTACCTTACAATGCAGGCATTTTGAAGATAAAGTTAGCTCTAGATTTGAAAATACTATTTTTTTAGGACCATATCCTTTATATAAAAGGATACGAAACACTTACAATTACCTTAATTTATTTTCATGACATTTTGGTTTAAATCCAATCAATTCCTAGTACATTAAGGAAAATTTTGACATTATTCATTAACAGGATTTAGCTATTCACAGCAATTTTCTAAGCCTTTAATTCTGAAAAGGTAAGTCTTCAAATCTTGGCAAAATTAACTTCATGCCGTGATGAAACACTTTGATCTATACAATATCTTCATTACATCTGGTGTGCCAAGAGGCTTTGATGTATGAAAAAACGAGCAAATTCAGCACTTCCTATCAACTTCCTGCTGAAAGGGGGTCTACATGAGCAGAGGAGCCAAGTCCTCACTGACATAAAAGGCCATGGAAGAGGATTCTTCTGAAGCATCTCTAAAGCAATTGGCATAAACTACATCTAAATCTTAAGTGGACACTCTAAATTAATTGATTTAACTTCCTCCACTTTCAAATGGAAGTAAACAAGACTTCTTTCTGCTTAGTTATAATCCACACTAATGTCATAGTTCAGGATCATGAGCTTTCCTAAGTGTCCCTTTGTAGGTAACACCTGATGTTGAAATAGAACAATTCAACAAATGTTTTTCCTTTGTGAATGGAGCAGGCTAAACCTCAGGGACAGGATCTGTTATACAGTACTTTTCACCCTGGTCAGTCCTGCAAGGTCTATAGTGCCAGAGGGGACACCCTGCCATCTCTACACAGGGATAGTTACTCACTTGCCTGGTTATTCAAGGTAACAAAAGAGGACATCATTAACGTGGGAAGATTTCTACTGATAAAGACGCACAAGCCTGTGGAAATATTTAACTGAAAAACTACTTTCTGATGTTCCAGGTACACAAAGCAAAACAACTTGACCTAACCAGGCAGCCTGGAAAAAATTTTCCATGTTTTTCTTATTCCCAATTCTAAAGTTGCAAGATTTTGGCCATAGAAGGTGCTTACATCTGTAATTTCCTCATGGGGCTCCAAAACAGACGTGACTTACCCAGCCATGCTCAGAGCTCACGTTGCTGTTTTCAGAGAAAATCTCACCTTTCATTTCCCCCGCTGTAAGCAAAGCAAGACTATGTCAGTGTCCAGGCAGGACAGTCTTTCACAAATGAAAAACATTAATCAAACGGGTACCCAAGGGAACTTATACAGGTTTCTCCTTGGACACCAACACGTAGGAGATGGCAACCCAGCAAATGGAACACAGAAACAAAAATCAGTTGCCTCCCTAAAAAGTTTTCTGCCCTTTTTGCAAAGACCTGCAAACTTAGAAACTAAAGGCTAACTGGGAACATACATCCACGCCCCCCTTATAGTTGGTCTTCATGATGATTTCTGCAAGAATCCAAGCATCACAGTTAGAGAGCATGACTATAGCAGACTCCTGTAATAAATGTGAAAACACTGACGTTTACCCTGATTCTGTCTTTGCCTTCCTGGTTTGTTCTATTTTCTAATAGGTACTATCAGCAATTTCTGAGAATAAATGTAACTGTTCACAACAAGCAAAATAATTTTCTATCTGTCCCCACCAAGTGAGAGCAAAAGAAGGGTGAAAGCACTGTATTTGAGCAAGAAGTCTTCTAGCACACTCCTCCACCCTGAAAAGATGTCAAATGCTCAATAACTACCACAGAGCACATCCAGGCAGGATTCACAGAGGTTTAATTCCTCACACACTCCAGACGTTGTTCCCAGTGTAAACTGTAGTTTACACAAAAGCTCACAAACACTGTATTTCCAGGCAAAAACACCCTTAATGCCTGTAACCTTTAGCTAAGGTCAAGTATTTTAAAAAAGTGATGACACAGGGATATATTAAACAGTTTGCAATTTGACACTACTACCGTCCTACAAAAATAGCCTGGGAAGGGAATTTCAGTATTTGCATAGGGACAGTGATTAGATGCTAACACATGTATATATATGTCTTGTATCCAAGCAGGTGGCGTCATGTGTGGCACTGCATTCTTGTTTCTTGTTCTGTTAACTCTAAACATGGACTTTAAAAAACAAATCTGCCTCATTGGTCTTTTACTCCCTTCTTATTCAGCAAATGCAGCTTTTACCTGTGCAGAATCTCACTTGGATAGCTAATAGGAAGCAGCTACAGTAGATATAAGAATACCAATCATTCGCAGAAGGTATGTCTTTAAAAACAAATAAACAAACAAACAAAGGTGTTACTGAACTGGGAAGACAAAGCATCTATGGGAAGTTCTGTACAGAGTAAGTAGGTTCTTACCCGTTGGTTACATTAATTCTTCAAGAGAAGATTTACACAAACCAATGTTTACCACTTGGGTAGAAAGAGGAGTTGAGGCTTTTCAGTAATCTTTACCCAATCAGGCAAGCCCCTGTCGTTTTACACCCAAAAAAGAAATCTCCTCGTTGTATTCCATTACTCTGCAAATTTGAACATCAAAGTGGTTCTCTTAGATACTCAATAACAAAAAGAAAAGGGGAAAAAAAACCTCTCACTTTTAGCATCACCTGTTCAATTTACCATTAATAAATAAATAAAAACCACAGGAAAAAAACAGTACAAAACCATATCTTTTTCTTGTTGCTGTTTGGCAGATCAGTTGGGCAAAGGATTTTCAGAGCGATCCACCTGATTTAGGGGATTGACGTGTTCGAGCTCCTGAGCAAGCATAGCCAGGTTGTAAAGACAGTGTAACGTCTCTCTCTCTCTCCCTCTCTAGTGCCCATTTTCCCCTGTGCCCTGCTTTGCAGATTTACAGCTGATTAACAATAATATTAATGATCCACGCTCCCTGTAGCTCATGGCAGCTTCTCTAAGCTCCTGCAATGCCTGTGCAGGCACAGCAGAGCGCACCCCTCCCACCCCCACCATCCAGTGTAAACAGCATTGCCAAGAGGACTTGGAACACACCAGCACTTCCTTTAACTGCAGACCAAGTGCCATTTACCAGAATCGTGCAGTGAAGCCCCGGCTGACAGCTGAGCTAAGCCAAAATTGATGGCATTGCTGTAATGGAGTTATCAGTGACAGATACCTCCTATGCAGCTTCCAGGTCACGCTCACTTAAGCAATGATAAATGAGCATGAAACACTGTTAGCACAAAACAAGATCATAAATACTCAATTCTGAGCTAAAAAACCCCAACAACTTCAGACAGCTGTAGCATCTCGCAGTTTCTGTGATTTTATGGATGTTCTCACTCTTGTCACAAACCTACCACAAAAAAAGTGAAAGACGACTTTATGCAGATATTAAAAAGCAAAAAGAACCCCAGTCATCCTCCCAGAGCAAACATTGCATCACCCTACACTGACTAACTCACGATTACTTCAGTGACCCCGACAGAGTTTGTAACAGCTTTAGGAATCCCAAGGTCTGACGTCCATCTGTCCATCCTTCTGCCATGTAATGCTGCTCGAGCTGAGAGGATGCAGAATGTTTAGGATGTAAATGTCAAAAGTGAGAAATTCAGTCATCTGGGACTCCCCTATCCAAACTGACACAGGTGAGAAAAAATGGGAAAAGCCCATGGTGAAGCAAATTGTGCTTTATTCCCAGGCATGCCTTCCCAGGCTCCAGGTGCTTGTAAGAATTAATACAGTGTATTCCTGAGGGCGTTTGCTGATTAGAGTGAGATCAGTGACAGGGTGGGACAGGAGACTGGCAGCTGCCCTTGCACTGCAGCAGCAGAGTGTGAGCACCTTCTGCCTCCCCCCACGTGGGGTTTACAAGGTACCACATGAAGGACATCAGCCCTTCTCCCTACCCAGCCATCACTCAATCAGAGCCCTGCCATCCCCAGCTCATCCTGCTCGCGGCCAGACACTGCTTGTGGAGAATGGGATCCATCTATGATGGCCTAAATCCTTCAGTATTAACACTGCAAACCTAAGAGGCACAGCTGCATATAAAACCTGGAGCAATCATATAATATTTTTACCCTAATGTTCTGCAACGCTAAAAAAATGAATTCTTTACTGTCCTAAAACAAGATTTTTGAAAAGCTGTTGGAAATCTCATTTAGGAGGATTTCAGCCCCCCTCTTACAAATCCTACAAACACTTTTGCAACATGTTTATTACTTACATATTTTTAGGGGCTTATTTGCTTTCATTTAGTGACATTTCCTTCATGAAGTTCAAAGAGTATTCCTAATGCTTGCTTACCTAAAAAGCTTGGGAAATAACATCAAAATGTCTGCATATGGCCATACACACGGATGAAACCACTCCCTCCCAATTTACAGTAGCTAATTCCTTTTTACAGTGCTGCATAGACGGAAGCAACCACTATACTGTACAGTAAGAATAAACTTCTCAGCTATGTTTAATGTGACAACTTACTGCTAAAACTAACTGTAGTGCTGTGCCACGTGCGTTCAAATGTGCTGGAATTTCTCTGTCCTGGAAAGGAAAAAAAATCACAAAATGTTGCTTCAGTCAGTATTTTTTAATCATATTCCTACAAAATTATGTAAACATTAGCATACATATCCAGAAAAATCAATATAATGGTGCATAAACTGTAAGTTTAGAAGACTGTCAGGAACACTTGAACAGTTTATAAATTAATATATACAGTATTGGGTACTCCTCATCAGATAAGAAAACCTCAAAACTGAGCCATTGAGGTGCAAGAGCCATAAAACAACAGAAGTGCTCCAACACCAAACTTGACTATGAGGCAACATTGCAATCGACATGACTGCCTGTTGTAGTTCCATCATAAACATTCCATTCAGCTGCTACAAAATATAAAACAAAACTTTTGGTAGGAAGTTTATTTTTATTGTAAATCATATAGCAAACATCCCTAAAGTAATAAAAAACCCCAAACCTGGAATACTCCATAAACAGGTTTCTGGAAGAGTGAAACTGAAGCTTTCTAGGCTGCACAAGGAGACCATCAGCATCTCCATTCCACACTACTTCCAGCAGAGCACCAAAGGCCTCCCAAGAAATAAAACCTTTTGGGTAATTTGTAAACAGAGAGTGGTGGGTGGAGGGAAAAAGAAAGATGCAGAGCAGTATTGGGCTGACATGCAGCATTCTGAGCAGTTCAGCTTTTACTTGCTAATTTGGGGCTATTTTGCTTAAACAAAAAACAAACAAATAAACAAACAAAAACCCCAACTCCCCCCAAAAAAACAAATACAAAAAAAACCACCAAAAAAACCAACCAAACAAAAAAACCAAAACAAAACATACCCCCCCCCCCAACCCCCAAAAACCCAAGAAAAATAAATTCTTCAGCCTGCCTGTGATTGAAGTAATATTCAAAGCCTTCTTGCAACATTGCCCTTTACAAGATCAGGAACACACCACAGGATGCAGGATATGTCATTCTTATTCAGACAACACAGTAAATGAGTTATTTTCCTCTCCTCCTGTCCACACAAGCATAATTCATAAGGGAAAAGAAAAAATGTATGGTATCCTAATGAATGATCTCAAACAAAAGGCATTCTTCCCCATATTAGAAAATTCTCAGTATCACTGAAACTACAGACTGCATAAAAAGACTAGGATTATCAGGGAAGCACTTGACACTGCAAGAACTCTTTTAACTGAATTCCTCTAATACGATCGTCAGAGAATCCTTCCAAAGCTAAATTTTTCTGTTTCCAGAGTTGAAGCAGAATTTCATTCCACCATATTTTGGTACATTTTTCATACCTGACCAACCACTTCTTACAAAGAAAATTATATTGCACTAATAAAAATGCATTTAGCTACAATAAAGGAGCGGTCATATCTAGCCACCTAAAGCTTTTTGCTCTGTTTTTTCCAGTTGTTTAGGAACAAATTCTGTTTATCTCTTCTTATAGGAAATCCTGAGTAGTAAGGTGAAGAAGGTTTGGCAGATAGCACCAGTTTTCCATCACTTGTCATAATTAATAGGGTATATTTATCATCGGCAATGCATCTAGAAGCACTATCCTAGTTTAACCTAAATACCCAAATAAGATCTAAACAGCTAATAAAACACTGTTATGCCTATTACCAGAATCTGAGCTGACACTGAAATATCAGGAGGAGGATTTCTGCTAAATTTGAGGACACAGATTGCAAACACAGAAAAAACCCTGAAATTCTAGGCCAGATCTTTTCCTTATAACGGATAGGGGTGGAGAAAACTACAGCTGGTGGGAAGAACAGGAGAAAAAAACCCCTTAAACTGCTGTGTCCATCACCTCCCCCCAACTTAGGATTAATGCCAAGGTACAGCACTCCGAAGGTGTTTATAAACAACCCAAACTCTTCCCTACTGCTTCCCCCAGAACTGCTCAGTGAGTGCTTTATTGTGAGCCAGACTGCCAACAGCTTCCAGCATTTAATTATCACGGTGTCTTTGAGGCTTGGAGAAGTTTTATCTGACATAAGCTAAAAGGATTCATCAATATTAGAGGCTTAGGTCACTACATTTCCTGCTGCAGCTTTACTTGTATTTCTAACTCGTAACAGCAACCATGACAGACCTGAAAGTCTAACACAGAAGAGGCTAAACTGAGGAATTTGGGCTTAATCCGAGCTTAAACTACTAATAGACAAGTCTCACTGGATTGGCCCTGTATATAGACCTGAAAAAGTTTCATCACAGATGTATCTGCAGTTTTTTGTAAACTATCAATGTACTACAGGAACACTAATTTGGTATTCATAGGTAGTTACAGCACAGTTTTTACACATCTGTTGCAGACATTGTTACCATTCCCATGTCTAAAATGACACAGGTGCAAACTCCTAACAAGACTTCCTGTCCTTATCTGTAGCCTGCAGACTTTCCTCCCACTGATATGTGATTTGTTTCCTCACTCACATCATCCCATGGGGATCTTATACTCACATATGTGCACACTGCGATAAAGGAGAACTGATATGACAATATAAACACAATCAACAGACCTTAATTCAAATATCACCAGCAGCACTGAACCTTGAGAAACTTCAAATAGACTAAGACCTTGTTCAATGTGGTAACAGATAGCACCAAAAAAATGGTATTGAACAATTTCACGTGAAAATGTTTCCCTTTGCTTTGGTCACATTTCTCATTTTCCCACTCTCCCATACTTTGTTTTTTCTCTACCTCCTCATGCTAACCTTTATGCCTGATTTGATAAAGACCATGCAGTTGTGAAATGCATTATAGCTCCTCCAGAATCTTCCCATTTTTAACCATTTATTAAAAAAAATAGATTAAACCCAGGACATTTTAAGTTAAACAAACAAGAACTTTGGTAAGAACACTGATGGCACTGTGGCAGTCTTAAGGATTATGACAATTTTCAGCAAGAACAATCATTACAACACTTCTCTCTGACATCATCCCAGAGTTCCATGGCTGCCTGCACTCCAGCTCTGAGCCCACGTAAGGAATCTACACAAGAGTTCTGAAAAATAAAGGCAAAGGAGTACAGGGAAATATTCTGAAGTCTTTCAGCAATCTCTTGAGTGAAATACACGTGTACCAAAATATTCTACTTAACAAGGTATAACGCAATTCAGACTTATCAAAGAAACTTTTTCTGTACACACATGAACAAGATCTTCATGTATGAAACCAAACAAATAAATCTGGTCTCTCAAAGGTGTTTGTAGGCTTTTTGTTTGAATGTTATACATAACTACCAATGCAGTCAATATAGATTGAGTTAAGCCAGCTCATTCATTATGTCCAGCATTTCACACAATATAACAGTGGGAGGAGATAAACATTATTCTGATCAGATACATTTATTTTAATCTTCAAAGCACAACCCTTTTTCTTCATCATCATCATCATCAGTAGAATCTGCATAGGACTCAATGGTGTTGTATATGAAAGAGTACAGCTTGACATCTGGTCCTGAAGTGGAACAGTTTCTGCATTCTTCATTGTAGTATCTCAGCAACAGCCTATAAATGTCCCCTTAAAAAACAAAAAGAAATAATTAAAATACATGTAAGAACTTGCCATACGAGCAATGCATGATTGCAAATGAAGGCTAGAAAAGCACATGCACACTGGCATAGTGGCTAGGAATGTCTCTAAATAAGCAGTGGTAGAGGAAGCAGACAGCCGTGTAATGGGAATGGGACTGTTTCCAGGTTGTTCAGAACACAGGATGGGCTCCCTCAACTTCCTGCAGCAGCTATCCCAACACTGGGCTTGCATACAAGTTACTTACAAGTGTGTTGCCAATTATACTGGAAGACAAATCTCTATCAGGAACATGTAAGCAGATTTTACCTTTTTTAAAGCACTATTGAGTTATACTAAAAGCTTTTGCAAACCTTCTACCTACCACATATATCTGTATTTTCCAGATTCTACATCTTAACTCCCAGGTGAATTAGAAAAGAATTCTAGAAGTCTCCTAAGAGATTACACTGTTGACCCTGAATCAGAAGAGTTCCCAATTCTGGAAGCAGGTACAAATAAACCAAGACCTATGTGCTTGTGTTCAGGACTTGATGACAATAATTCCTACTGGAAAATTTCTACTTATAGAGATGGTTAAGTCTCTTTGCTGCAAGGAAAGATTCTTTTGTGCTCACCAATAGTTTGGCCCTTCTCACAGAGAAAAGTATGCATGCTGTAAATATCCCGCATCAGCTCCACATCTCCAAAGGTAAAATAAACAACATCACGTCCAGCCTCAGCAGCTGCCAATATCTGTATTAAGGCTGAAACAACAAAAGAGATTATACACATGAATACAGGATCAAACCATTTGCTGAAGGGAAAAGCACAGCCTAAGTTTACAGCAAAGAATCACAGCACCCATTTCTAGGTGGACACTGCAAAGCAATCTGAACAACGGGTAGTTAAAATTAAGAATACTAGGCACTGCAGCTGAGATGCTGAAGCATTCTGCTAGAACTGCCTGTGACAACCACCCTTACTTTGCAGATAAACAATGGGCTTAAAACTCAGAGGGGTTTATTCTGGTCTGTGCCTGCCCTCAAGCACGATGCAGCCACTAATTATCTAATAAGTGCCTGTGGCAGCACAAGAAAACAGAGCCCCATCTCACGTCCTGGTTTGAGCTGCTTGCATTGAGCCACAGACAGAGGGGTACAAAGCATCCATGAGCACATCACCATTTCCATGCTCTGCCACCTGTCACAAGGAATGGAGCCAACCCTGCTGTTAGGTAAGCTATGCAAAGCAGGAGCTGACCCAACTTTTAGCTCCCCACAGGATATCTGTGGCTCTGCAGCCTCTTACTGTGGAGTTTCAGGTGTCCACCACACCTGTAACAGAGACAGGCAGCATGGAATATGATGGCTCAGGCTGACATGTAGGAAGCGAGTGCTGATGCCAGGAATGCAATTCATGTTATTTAACCTCCAGCTTTCTGTCACACTCGCTGACCAAGCTGCACCCCAAGTTCTGTCAATGTCCAACATTACAATACAGACAGACTCTGTTCTTCTCTACGGAGAACGAAGAAAAATGCTTCCTATTTTGGAAACAGTTTTTTGAAGATTCATCTTGAGAAACGGTGTGGGGTATTGATCAACAGCCCAGAGCCAAGCTAATGACCCACTGCAACTGGAGAAAGTGGCTCTGGTCGCTTCTCACCCACCTCCTGACTTTTCTGCAGCTCTCAGGTACTCAAATATCTCATTGTGCTGATTCCATTTACCAAACTGGCAGAAAAGTGGTAGGAGTTAATTGTTTTCTGCTAGAACAGCAGTTGAACTGGCCGAGTGGAGGTTTGCCAAGAGCCAGAGCTGAGGCAAGGGAAGGTACCAGACCACAGAGCCAAGAACAAGAAAGGGGAGAAGAACAAGGACCCTTTCAGGTAGCACCAAACTTAAAAGAGCACAGCTCTTTCACCAACCAGTCCTGCGAGGCTGGAGTGTCACAGAGGCAGGTGATCAATCACACCTTCATTCCAGGGAACGTTCCAACAGTCCAAATAATGGACCCCAGCAACTATTTAATCTATTGCAGCTTGTCTTAACTGCAGTGCCTATTGGTGCAGTTCTGATATTAATTCTTTCCTTTTCTACCCAGTAAATAGAGTTAATTACAATGTGATTAATATTGTCTTTGTAAAGATTAATGTTAAATAAAACAGTATACATACTGCATTGCCACCTGCTAATGGAAGCTAAGTAGAAAGCTGTTCACAGCTCAAGAATCTTTCACATTTTTATAAAGAGACCTAATAAAATACTGCATTCTTTAATCAAAAAAACGGTCTTGTAAACCCATTGCTAAAATAATAAATTACATGATTCACATGTGAAATTAATCTCAATCTGGGAATGATATTTTAATTAAACTACTGAACCAGCTGTGGATTTAGTAAAGCTTCAGTAGTTCAGCTTTTAAAGAGTCCAATTAACTGGCTTACATAGGGGAACAGAACCTAATGAATATTACTATTCTTTCCAAACAAACAATGAAGTTTCACTTTACAGAAGATATTAAAAATATTCTCCTGTATATTTTGAATTGCCACAGATCATATGAAACAAGGATCAAAATTTCTGTCAGGAATCAGACTTCACAATCTTCTGGACATTAATGATTCACAATACCATGTGAAATTTCCAAGCTCTTGATACAGACAGAAGCATCACAGGAAGACCAGCAGAGCTGAACTCCCACTGCAGGCACAGCGATGCCACGCTGGGGTCAACACCCAGCACTCGCTGCCCGTTGGGCATCATTCAGGACCCCAAAAACACCACAGCAGCACGTTGGCAGCATTTCCATGAGGTACAGGCCTGCTTTCCTCTCCTCCCTCTAATCCTACATGGGCCTTATTAAAGCTCTCTTCCTAGTGAACTTAATTTCCTCAGGTAAGTTAAGAACACCAGTTCAGCTAAGAAGCACTTTCTCACAACCGACAGGAGTTAAGCTTATGTATTTATGAGATGCCTCATCAGATCACTTCCTTTGGATTTTCAATAAAAAACACTTTTCAGTGTTTAGACAGTTGCACAGAGCTCCTGCAGCTACTAATTGCTAAATTATCCTCTGGTTTCAAAAGCAAGACAAGATCTTCCAACTTCTCCCAATTTTATAAACCTATTTTTTTCAGTATTGGAAGTCTTGAGTTTATACTGAAATTCTATAGAAATCTCCCTAACTTAGCTGGAATTTGGCTTGTTTACATACCAGGTCTTTTTTATCAAGTCAGGTTATTTTTTTTCCCCCTTAAGAAGATTGAAGTTTTTGCATTATTTGTGACCTTGAGTGAAACCATATTTCATAAACAATTGTATTCCTTTAATTTGTGACTGAAAAAAATCATGACAAAATATCACCATGCATTATGGCACTTATCCAGTTATATCCAATCACATCAAATATTTTGGTGGATCTGAAGGCTCTGTTACAGATCCAGATATTAATTCTGAAAGGACAAGGGTGGATATTTGAGAATATTAAATCAAAAAGTAAGATTTTAAACTATGAAAACTATTTTGTCATTGCAATACACTGTCAAGCCAACAAAAATACACTGTAGACAACAAAAGCTATTTACTTGCACTCAGTGATGCAGTGAGCAATCCCTATTCTAAAATACAAGTCCAGTGTTGAAAAAATAATGAGTTAGATCAGATGAGCCATATTCTTATCAGAAATCCATACACTAAAAAAATATACATGGAATATGAAAGTTCAGACCCAAGACAAAGACCTTATGCAAATTAAAGTTTTTATTAAACCCCCCCAACACAAACCAAGTATATTCAAATCCTGCAGTGAATACTGCTCCTGGTATTGACAATCTGCACTCAGCAGCCCATTTTATCTAATGGAAATCAAAAAACAACTGTCAGGAAATCAATGAGCATTGAGAAAAAAATAGATGCTCAATGAATATAACACATTAAGAAAGAAAGCTAATGAAGCTGGGAGCCTGATGATTGTTTGTCTCAATGTAGCTACTTAAAGCCATTCAGAAAAGAAAATTTTAAATACTCTCCAAGTGTCTGGAAACAAGAAAAATGTACATTTCTACTTAGAACTATATGAGTCAGGATATCAATTTACACGTCAGGATCCATCAGTTCTTGACTTGATGGAAAAGGTCTTAAATAAATGTAGGCATGTGATATCTGCTGCATTATAAATACTCTAATTAAACATAAAAGAACATGAGAAAGTGAGTGATATAACAGGCAAGTCAGGAAAGAAAGAAGCATGTCTGAGTGACTGGAAACCTCTCTGGCATACAGCAATATATTAAGGAGCAAAACTAAACATTAAGCATTGCCAGAAAATTTGTGAAGCCTTGCAAATTACCAGGTACTTTAAAAGAGCTCTGCTGAGATATGAATTTCAGGCATAAGCTAAAAAGTCTGCTCCAGAAAGGCCAACTGATTTATATGACTGACAACTGCAATGAACGTGTTCTTTTGAGAGCTAAAACTGTGTGGCTGTGCTTTTGAAGGTTTCAGTGCTACAGGTCCCTCTAAACCTGGCATTTTACCATCACATACTTACCTCAAACTTCAAACTGAAAAGAGCAGTGTGCTTTTTTATTGTTTAAGGCCACATCACTCATGGCCTAAAGATCAAAGCTAATGAACCAGTTCTATGGACAGTTTAAATATTATTCCAATTCTTGGCTAAAATATATTAGGATAAAACCAAAAAATGTACTTGAACGAAAACATATGGCCGAGGATCAAAATCTAAGTTATTTGATTCATCTGGATGTGAGGAAATTTCTACAATTTACCTTTTAATCGGGAGTCCCCTCCAAAGGCACCACATCCCCAGTTTCCTGTGGCTATTGCAGAGAGATGTTGAGGTGGAACGTTGGGTCGACAGAAGCCACAGTAGGCCTGCATGCAAACAAGAGGCAGAAGATGAATTTGACAGGCAATTTGGTGCAATACTTCCAAACATTAAGATGACAGCAAAACCCAGTATTGTCTTCTAGCAATGCCAAATTCAAACTACTTCAGTATACCATTAGTCTTCCTTTAAGATCAATAACAAAAACGTTTAAGGCAGGAAGAATCTTGCCTTATTTGGATCCAAATTAAAAATTAAGATACAGATGCTGAGTCCCAGGGATTTCATCACAGCTACAGGAAACATATCAGGATATCCAGAGCAGAGAATAACTAACAGTAGATGGTACCATGTTTGTTGCTTTTTGGCCTGTTTAGTTTACACAACAGCTGAACTGCTGTGTCCAGTACAGGTCTAAAGAAACAAATGAGGGTAGGAGGAGAAAGTGTGGTATTCACTAATAAACCTTGAGTAAATGCAGGTGCTTCCATGTATAGAGGAAAAGACAAATTCCTTTGGGAAGTTTTTCAAGAGTACAAAAATGCACTGAATTGGTACAAATGTCTAATACAGACTGAAGTACCCACAGTTTCACTCCAAGCTGCAAATTCAGTCTTCTGTTATAATTCAGTTATAATGTAGCAGAGTGCCCTGATTCAGAGTTTGCATAAGGAGCACTTACACACCATCAGGTGCACGCAGCTCTTTCAAGTCAGAGCCATTAGTGTGATTAATGTCCAAAGCAAGTTTGCACCAAAACTGTGGGCCAAGCAAGCCAGTGCACCGGCTCTGAGGACAATAATTCTTCAAAGTCCATCCTCCCAGAAGGGAAATGGATTGGTGTTGCAACAGGATGCCATTTTCTTTTCAGCTTTTACTTAATGGGCATGTATTTCTCAAGTCACCAGGACGTGGAGAAAAAACCCTCTCTTCTCAGACACAATAAGTCATCAGCAAATACTTGGGAGGACTTCAACAGCAATGACGAAAAATATCTAAGTGAGTGCTCCCATATGATTTTTCAAAGGAAATAAAGGATAAAGAAAACTCATTCCCCTTTTTTTAAAGGGACAATGCATCAGTATTTTAGATAGATTTCACTTAGGAATACAGGAATGTGGAAGATTTCTGTGCAGCTTTATAGGAGTTACTTCCATATCAGAAGCAGAAAAGCTGTTACTTTTGTACTACATAAATTAATCTGGTTTTAAGTTGTAACAACTTCTAAATAATATGAGAGAACATATACTAGAAGTTGTGTGATGCTTACAATTGGTTGTTTTCATATGAAACTTTTACATACAATTCTCACACTCAGCACCATTTGAAACATGTTGTGCATACCATAATTCTTAGGGAAGCATTTCTTGTCAAATAAGCTGCAGCTTTTTTTTAAAATTGGGGGCTATAAAAACAGTCTTAATGACATTTATGAGTGGGATTGCCAGTTCAGTTATAGGTCAGTTGTTCCTTAGGATTTGGAAAGCAGAACTTTAACTGGAGAAATCATTGCTAGGCAATCATTTCAAGGGGTAGCAAAGACAGTGAGAAGTCTTACACACAGATCTGCAAACCTTAATGCTGAAATCAGATACAATGATTTATTTTTTTCTTTCTCTGAACAACTGACTTCAGAAACATAAACCTTGTGTTCTGGGTATGAGTTATACCAGAAACAAGGGTCAGCCTCAGACATCTAACTTTTGAGAAAACTAACTGGGAATGAACATCTGGTTCTTTAAGACAAACAATCTTAGAGAAATCACACATGCTTATAAAAAGATACACGTTGTAAGAAGAATCATTTGAGGTTGTTCTCAATAATTTCATAGTGTCCAACAAAACAACAGACAAACAAAAGAACTTCTGGATCCTGAGCTCTGTTTACTAACATTTGCATTTCAGAGCCTGTCTGCATATACTGTGCTTACTGGGTCCTCATTTATTAAATCATATTAAAAATGCAGTTGCAGCTTATTCCATCAACTTGCTTTTACCCACAGAAAACTCTTAAAGTTAATAGTAAATAAAATGGAAAACATCACCACAGTACATGAAAAAATATTTGAATAATTAAAATACCGTAGAAACTCCAATAAGCTTGATGAAATTTTTACTTTTAAAAGCAGAGAACTACCTCAGGCTTAAAATTTTCTATAAATATCAATTAGTCCTCATAAAACAACACCAGCCAAACGAATACACTTTATAAAAGTTGCAGAGATCTACCATAATTTATTTCAAAAAACAAAACTTGCTCAATGAAACTGAAAATTGCAGGCAGATCATAAATTCGCTGATGTAGGTAATTTGAATTTTGTTCTAAGATATCAGTGAAGTTCCCAAAATGTACTTAACTGTCTTTTTCAGGGCTAATTTCATTATCACCCATGAAGAAACAAGCTGATGAATGTTACTTTAGTCAAGAGGCTAAGGTTTTACAAGTAAATTAAATTAGTCCATCAGCACTGTACATCATCTTGAGGGGGTGTATTCCCTTTCTGGCTGAGAATCAGGGCACTGTGCTTCTATGTTTGAATTTGTTTAAAATACACCCTATATTATTCTACACCCTCCTATACTACAGGAAGCAGGAGGCTATAACACCTGCAGCACAGAGCCCTTATCTTCAGCACCCAAGCTAAAGCAGATGATTCATCTCCAAATGTAGAGGGACACACTAAGGAGACTTCCTCATTAGCACATTCTGAACCCAAACATAAGCGCAATAATACAGCAGAACTGAATCACCATTCTTGTACTCAACTGCTCAGTAAAAATAGCACTGCCATTGCTGTAAGAGGCCACACACCTTTCACCACCTATGCCTTACACCAGCCAGGCAAGGCCCTCCTACTAGCTAAGGAGAAATCGCTGTGTGAACTGGAGACTGAGTCCAGATACAGCATGTTAGGAGATAAAATTTGTGGGGGGGGGATAAGAGCAGAGGCCTTGAAAACATGGGCACAGCTTGAAACCTAAAGGTCTCTTAACTATAAACAGCTCGCTGATAGCAATTACTAGTCACTGAAAAAGTACAACCTCAAAACCTGGGAAAGACTGCTTTAACTTCAACTAAAGAGCAGCAGTGAAACAAGAAAACCAAGTAACAGGAAAATCTCAGCCATGCAAATGTTAAAGCACCTGCAATGGCTTGGGAAAGTAACCCAGTGTTCCCAAGCATTATGCAGAACATAGTCCAGGGCAGAAACCAAGGGCTGGGAACCATCTCAAATATCTTCTTTAAGGACAAAATCCCAAAACAGCAAGGGCAAAGTACAGGAAAAAAATGCCTACCACAGTCCCACTTCCCTTGTCAAAGAGCTCTTCAACCTGTCAACTTTGATGTTTGAGACTATCAAGGACCAAGTGCAGTTCTGTATACACACAGATAACTCAGGGCAAGGTCAAGGACTGACAACTTTGAATACATACTGATAATGGTTTATAATAATTAGTAGGAAGTGTGCTGGTCTTGAATGTCAGCCTAGAAGTTCTGTTTAAAGGATTAAAACTGGCCTGATTTATCAGTCTTCTGAACACTGTAAGCTCTAACTGGCATGTATATACACATATCCAGTTGCAACAGCCCTTACAGCTATTGTGAAAATAAAGAACAGGGATTTATGAGCAGCTGGATCTGAACTCAAGAAGTCATCAACATATGAAAAGATAAACTCCCAGGTAATACATCGATACCCCAAGAGCAGAGAAGAAAGGCGGAAAAAAAGGAAGTGGCACCCCATCTATGAACTGTCACCATGTTAAAACATGAGGCACCTCCTTCTCCACCTTGACTGCATGGCTGAGTGGGATTCAACAGAACAAATTATAGGAAAAGAACTTAATACCATAATTTGAGTCACAGAATAGTTTGGGTTGCAAGGGACCTTAAAGATCATCTAGTTCCAACACCACTGCCATGGACAGGGATGCCATTCACTACATCAGGTTGTTCAGGGCTCCATCCAAGCTGGCCTTGAGCACTCCCAGGGATGGGGCATCCACAGCTTCCAGCCTGTTCTAGTAACTTCATCACTCTCACAGTAAAGAATTTCTTCCTAATATCTAATCTAAACCTGCCCTCTTTCAGTTAAAACCCTTGTCCTGTCACTATCTGCCTGTATAAAAGGTCCCTCTCTCTCCTTTTTTTAAGCCCCCCTTTAGGTTCTAGAAGGATGAAATAAGCCTCTCTGAAGCCTTCTCTTCTCCTTGCCGAAGAACTCCAACTCACAGCCTGTCATTTAGAAGCAGGACAGGGAGGAGTTAACAAAACATATATCCAAATTCCATTTATATTTTTGAAAGTATTTTATATCTTTGAATAGGGTATCAAAGGACAAGAGTTACATTTGACCATCTTATGTTTAACATTGGATAACAAACCCCTGAAGTTCACCTTTTTTTTATGAGACACAACTAAGCAAGAACTTCCTTAGCTGAAGACAGTAATACAAAAATATTTGAAAAGGTTCTACAAACATTAGACTGCAGGCTGATTTAAGAAGTTACTGGCCTTGTTGAGCTCTCTTCTAATTTTCTCCGGACTAAACTGATCAAGGAAACGTCTGAAGTGAAATGCATCTATAGCAACAATTTCAGTGTGGCGGCGTTGCCATTCATCCCTAAAATTGGAGAGGGAAGAAAAGGAGATAACATTAGTTGTTTAATATTGGCCATATAACCATAACTCAAAATGAGTAGTTCTCTGCAGAGCTTCTCTGTCAGAAGCACTTAAAAAGGTGAACTCATAACAGACAGCGGAGTGCTCTCTGTCTGTGGGTTGGGAAGGAAAGAAGCATCAGAAGCGAGACAGGTTGCACTACAAATTTGGGCATAAACATGAAACAAATCCAATTACACAGCACCATTTATTAAGTATGTCAGAACACTGCAAGGTCAGTGTCTCCCTGTCTTCCTCTCACATTTAAATGAGTACATTGTGTATGTTTCTGTACCAAATGAATAATATTTTGTATACACTGAAACAACACTGTTGGAGAAACAAATTCAAGAGCTCAGAGCTCTCTACTTAGATTCATGATATTAAATCTTATTTTGCCATACATAAACTTCCCAGTTGCACTTGAGGTATCATTGTCAAACTCCTTGTGACATTACAATCCACAGTTCAGTCAGTATCTTAACAAAAATGTGGATTAAATATATACAACTATAAAATATGTTGGTCTAAGAACTGACATATGGTCAGGTACCACTTGTTAGCATTTACATCTCATTATTAATGATATAACTTTCTTAACTTGTTTGCTCTACTGAAGAGAGCAGCACCAAGCAGTCAAATACTCTATTAAGGCAAATGCTAGGAAATACTTAAGTTATCCAATCTGTAACATTTATTTGTTCCTTCACTTAAACTTTACCTTGGGGTCTTATCTTCATGGCTTCTTGCCCACCGGTAAGTTTCTGCATAGCCTGTATACTCACTGTACTGCTCAGTACCTGAAACAAATGATTTTCCACATTACTTATAAAATATGTACATATTTTTCTCACTTGGTGAAACTCTGATAGGAATCACTGCTTCTCCCAATGAACATGCAGCTCCCAGAAGCAATGGAAAATAGAGAACAAGATCTTCTTGTAAAGCTCCTTTCCCACAGGTGAGAAGGAACATCCACCACAGAACATTACAAGTGCAGATCTGCCTGCTGTCCAGGATACAGCAACAAAGTTTTCAACTTCACCACTCTCTAGTTCAATAACTTCTCAATAAACTGCCTGACATCTTTGAAGTTTTACCAGCTAATATGTGGTTAACAAGGACTGTGATGGCATCTTGCCTTTCTTTTTTTGAGGCTACTGCATGTAAACACAATGGTAACACAGCCACTCTGCCATCAAGAATGGGGCAGCCCCACTTCAACACAGTTTAGCAAACATCTGGGCTGACAATTTAGGAAACATGAGAAGAAAAATATAAAGAAATTCAAATGTATTTGGAGAGCTACATGTTTATACATTTTATTACTGTAACAAAACTGAAGAAAACCCTGATGGTCAGAAACCAAACAGATTTCCAACATGCCAGTGTTACCCACGTTGTTGCCCTACAGGCTCTTGAGGGCAACCTTACACAAGTATAGCTGGGACTGTTAAAGCTGTGTAGTCTCACTGCCCAGTACACCTCTTCCCTTTTGTTTTATGTTTATTCAGCATCATTTCTGCACTATGGCTCCTGACGGATTTCACAGCAATTAATGGCACTGACTGGACTAAAGGCCACTGCTCTCAGCTGCAGTGGTCAACACCCCAAGCCACCTCTGTAAAAGAACAAGGACCCAAGAAAACACGGTCTGGAACACACTTGGCTGCTCCTGAAAAGGTCCCACAGGGTATCTTGTCAAGCATGAAGGGGTGTCAGAAAGCTTATTAAGGCCACCAGTAATTTCAGTTACTCTGCTCTGGTATATCAACTCCTTTTGAATGGTTTATCCCAAGACCAAGAAGGAGCACATCTTAAATGAGAACAAGGATAATTTCTAAAAGGCTGCCTCTTTCACCTCATTTAGTAGAGCTTCAGTACTTGCTTCAAAACCTGTGGATTTCACAAACACTTCAAAGAAATACTCCTGAAGTAATGCCACAGAAAAATCACTTTTCCCCTGTTCTGAGCTCACACCAGCTGAATTTTGGAAGTAGGGACTGAAAAAGGTAACTTGTTGGGAGAATTTCAGTTCAAACAGCTATAATTTGGCACAAGTTATAAACGGTAAGAGTAAGAAGAGAACTGTTGAGCAACCCCTTAATTAGTGACACCAGCTATGCCTATAAACAGGAAAAAATAGGTTTTAGAAAGAAGTGCAAGCTGACAGCACAAAACATCTGATTAAGACAAGAGTAGTGCCTAACTATTTTGCAGATCATCAATACCCTGAGAATACAAATATTTAAATTTAATCTAGTTTTCCAATCTCTAAATAAAAATACAATTACAGTTGAACAATAAAAAACATAAAACTATTAACTTTAAACCTCACTGACAAGGGAATTTGAATGTTTGCCTTCAGTAGTCTCAAGCATAGGAAACAAGCTGTTAAAAACTGTTTAAAATTATGTATATCCTTCAAGACATTTTCCCCATTTATCCTTATTAATTTTAACTGCCAAGATTTATCAGTGCTTCTTTAACTCATCTGTCCTATTATCCACTCATTATTTATTTAGAATTGTCTAGATGATTAATCATACCGAGGGCACACAAACCCCACTCAAGGCTATTTTGAGAAGTTGCTACGCAAAATGAGTGGGATGGTAAAAGATTCCTCACCAAGAGTTCACTTCCTGATATAAAACCATTTCAAAACTGTGGATGACAGAGTATTCCCATATATTCACACACATCCGTGCCCTCGTACACAGGACAACCACAAACAGCTTCAATATTCAGAAATCAGCTTTCTAATTGAATTGCAGGCTACCAACCTTCAGCAAGACTCTTCCTGACGTACATAAAATTCAGTTTTACTGATATGCTTGGGAAAAGTGCCCAAGCATACAGCAAGAAAAGACAGACAAGGGAAATATGTGACTTTTCTGAGAGCTCTCTTTAGAGGACAACCTAACAAAACTTCAACCTTCAAAAAGGAAGCATTTCCTTTTGTGTCTAACATGTGGAAAGAAAACACTAGGTCATCAAGATATTGTACCAGGATAGATTAAGTGATAGTTAAAGTATTAAGCTGGCTTTTTCAAGGTTCATTGTTTTCATTAATTTTTATGGCATTGCAGTGTCTGATGACAAAGGCACCAGGAAACAAGCAAACAAGCAAACACACACACATATATAAAAAAATCAATAGCAGAGAAACTCAAAGAAATCACACAAACTCCGAAGTCATGTCCCAGAAATCCAAAGTTAATGAAAATCAATGACTTTTCATAAGTGAAGCTCTGGAAATTTGTCAGACAAAAATGATTATTCATCTGGCAGCACTTCTTCCTGTGAACTACTGGGATAAAAACTTTTGTTGCTGGGAGAACAGAAGCAGTTCGGGATAAACTGCTAATGTTTCTGGTGAATCCTTTTTCTTCCTATTAAACAAAATAAAGGGGTAAGAAAAGGCAAACCACAAATAATGCATAATAGCAGAGTTCCATCACTACTTCAAAAACAAGCTACAAACCCTTAAAAAGCCTACCTAAAGTCAAAAAAATCTATACACAAGTACCATTCAAAAATCTATCCTTTGTGAAACTGGTAAAAGTTACAGCATTAAACAAAAAGTGAAACTGCCAAGTGTTGGTGTTGATGGGGTCTCATCAACCTAGAAAGATTTGCAACTATTACTAACAATAAATAGACCTTTCTCAGGCTCCCCAGCCTAGCTTTATATTTGCATACATATTACAGTATTATAATGTTCCCAGGGATTGGAAAAAACTCACCATAGTGTTCCTCTAGTATTTCTTATGAGCTAGAGATTCTACCTCTGGAGAGGCAGTACCACTAGCACTGAATAAAAAGTACATGTGAAAATTGCAAGAGTATAGTTCTGTAGTCACCAACATAAAGGCACATTTAGTGTCCAAAGTGAGGGGAGGGTCCTTCTTCCCCTTTCAATCAGTTTTTCCAATCCTTATCTTGCACCACCATAAGTCTCCTGGCTCTCCTGACACTGGCATGATCAGCCTGCTAAATCCAGCTGAAAATCTATTTTCCCATGAGTAAATTTTCAGCTGAACCAATTATCTGATCTCATTTACTGCCTGGTAATGTGGTCAGAAGTCTCTAAAAATGCATAGCTAAGATGTGGTCCAGACTGGCCATCTGCAGATTTAAAGCAAACACAGAACACAGCTTCGTTGCTCTTAATGCTGCCTGAGTACATGTGAGCTCAAACAGGGGAAAAATAGCATTAAAAAAACCTGAATGAAAACCACTCATACTCATTCACATCTCTGCCAGAAATGCAGCTGTGGGAACCTCTGGCATTGCTGTTGACATTTCTGTAGGTAGATGTCTGTGCTGAAGAGCTCGACTGTTTGCTTGACCAGTTCCATATTCATTACAGCAGTGATATTAACCAGATACTGTGCAATCACAACAAATTTAATTTAGCTCCCAATTTCTTGGACTCCTCTGCAAATTTAAGCTGCACAGTTATACCCATTAGGCCTCTGAGTCAAGATGCATCACAAAGAATGTAGTTTATCAGGAGGATTGTGACACGGGAGACTTGGCTAAGCACCAAGGTGGAAGAGGTCCAGGGATTAAATAAAAATGATGGAATGGATATTTCCATTAGTGAAGAACACTGTATCACAAATACTAATCGCAAAACACCGTAATGTACTCAAGAAAACTAAAAATTGCTGCAGTGGAAAAACATCCTCACCTTTATTTGTCCATGTAAAACAACTATTTTTTTTTTTTTTTTTTTGCAGGGGAATGGAAGAAGGTCTTTCAAAATGTTCATTTAGAATTCTCCCCCATCAGTTATTACTCAGACTGACAGTTGGGCTCTGTTTTTACCCCCTTCATCCAGAGGACAGTGGTTCGATATGTTAATACAGTAGCATATCCAAAATATACAACAGAAGTTTTGATAGCCAAGAATTTTTTTTCTGACTCATTTTTTAAAAGGTAATCACAAAAGCCAATTTATCAAAAAGTTTTCACAGAAAAGGTATTAATTCTGGCAGGGTGGAGAAATAAAATAAAACACTGTCTTAAAAAGATTACCAAGTATAACACCGAAAACAAAAGATGTTCTGCCCAGTACAATCAATAACTCAGGACAAAGTAAGACTTGCAAGATTTAAGTTCAATTTTCTCGTGTTGATGCATGTAAGAGGAAGATGTGCTATAGATGGACTTTTCCAAGAATTGTATTCTAAAACCTATACAAACTCTTGATTTTTGAGACAGCTCAGATATCTAATCCCAACATTTTTCTACAGTAGATTGACAAATACAGTCTACTACAATATTTACCAAAAGGATCTCTCTGGTCATCTGTTTTTTCTTTACAGCTATTCTTTAGAGTAAATAAAGTATTACAGCATAATTTTATTTTTCAGTCCTGAGAAATGCTCATTGTTCTCATGTATAGAACCAAGACACACACACACCACGACCTGGGCCGCTCCAGTTCTTAACAGTTTACATCAAAAGACCCAATGTCACTATTTTGATCCAACGGATAATAAAACATTCCAAGTTCTATGACAGAGGTGGACAGAAAAAGGAAATCCCTTTCAGCAAAGCCCTGGACATGCACAGCCCCTCAACAACATACTGGAGATGCAGTTGGGTTTTGATGTTGTAATTGCAAACTCATAACTAACTTACAAGCAATACAAACACATGTGTGTAACTTACAGGATCAAAATCCTTAAGAGACAGTTCCTGACTTTCCACCCTTTTTTAATGGATGCTGATTGTCTCCTCTTCCGCTTCCTCCCCTTTTAGGTAACCAGAAGGCAGTTCCTCTTCTCAGAGTTTTCAGTCCCACTGATCACACGAAATGTTACAAATTCCAGACAGGGACAAAAATTCCCCATCCTTTAACAGAAGCATTACCCTCTGATAGGTGGGACCAGCTAACAGCTGGTAATTGTGGCTGTCACCTCTATTGTCCAACAGCATCTTTAGATACAGACACTGAGGATAAAAAAATTATCTGCTTGCTCTCACTTTTTATTCTTTTTGCTTCTTTCACAAAGCATCTGTTGGAACATGGTCTTAAGGAGTGGGATAAAGCAGGAAGCTCTTTGTCAAATGAGTACTGACTTTTTTTTCCTTCTTTTTTTTTTTATCCCTACAGCATTTGAACATACTAAACTCCAACCTGAAATATGTTTTCTATATATAAAATCAGAATTAGATGTGAAACATTTTCTGCAAAGACTAACCTGTGATGATAAGACATTCATTGTGATCCAAGACTTCAGTGATGAGCCTTGATACAATCAGTTCTGGATTGATTAAAAACCGAATTTCTTCTTGTACTAGTCCTGCCCCGGTCACACCACCTCCAACAAAACGGTTTGCAAAATCAACCTAACAAAAAAATATTCAGGGGGATTATGAGATAAGCAAATAGCATAAAATCCTTTCATTTACCAAGGTAAATAAAGTCCTGTACAATTTCAATAATTCTGTTAAAATCTGCCGCTATCACATAAAAATACAAGCAGAGGGACTGATTAACACAATCATTCCTTTCTCTTTTTTTCCATTCCCCTTCTCAGAAAACTTAAGTGAGACATCACACTGCAAAACAAGTTTTGCATCTCAAATACTCTGAATCCAGGTTTTGTGGGTTTTCCTTGAAAAGCACATATTTAAGAAGAAGACACATTTCAGAAAATGTGAAAGATGAAAACAGCAAATTACAGCAGTCTTTTCGCTTTTTACGGATATTGAAAAATCATTCTGCCCCAGCTGTCCACACTGAAGAATTTTTAGATTAGTACTGCCCTGTAACTGTTCTATACCCAAAAACCCCTCTAATGAATTCTCCTTGAAATGCACTAACAGAATCCCTCACAAATTCTCCTTGAAATGCACTTGAACAAGGCAAGTAATTTTGACTATTAAAGTTTCTGCTTGACACGGAGAAGCTCTGGACTATTTTTTGCTACAATAGTACATATTTTGCAATTACAGCTTCATATAAACAACAGTTTTAAAAAGATTTTGCTTATTCAGTAATTACTATTTATGCAAATTACCTGCCCATAGAAATTTACCATTTTAAAAAGTCACTTCATCTTTCAAATGCTAATAGCTTTTTATTGGTTTTTATTTAGATAGCTGATAAGAGCACATATACAGGAGGAGAAGAGAAGTTGCTGGACTGACATGAACACCTGTGTAATTACAAACTGATCAGGAGTCAGAGGCAAGTCTAAAGCACACCAAGAGCCAGCCACTACAGCAGCAGGTGCTCCTTTAGTCTATCCTGGAAATACCAACACATTTCCAGTTGTTTGAGATTTACTGAACTTGACTATGATAAAAAAAAGTTACATGAAAGCTACTCAAATGTTCAGTGTGCCAGGGCCCCAAAAGCACTTTAACTGTGCTGAGTAACCCCACCTTGGGCCCATGCTACAAACACATCCCTTTGTCCTGGAGCTTGCCTGAGACACATCATGTGTGGGCCCAGCCCAGCCCTGTCCCTGCTGGTGCTTGGATGTCCCTGCTTGGATGTCTCGGATTGTCCTTGGTGCCCTGACTCATCACCTTTGGCTGATGGCCACCAGCAAGTCAGCAGGAACTGTTCTTGTCACTATTCCTGCTCTGCTTGTACCAGCCAGCTGAGCTGGGGTCACTGGAGACTCCTGCATTGTCCTGCCTTGGTCATCCTGCTCCCTCCTGGAGTGACTGCTCTTCATCTGAGCAGAGATATTCTGCTTGATAAGACTTGAAATAGTCAGGAGGAAAAATATCACATCCTAGGCAATACTCACTTCTACAGAGTGCAATGCCACAAAAATGGTTATTATTGAGCAGTGGGTGAGTTCTTAATAATTTCAATACACATTCAAGTGCTCATGTTTCATAAAGTCATGAGACATTTTAAAGTCTGAGCAAAAAGCATTGCAGAAAAAAAATGTCCTCCTATTCTTCCTACTCCTCTTCTTATGCAGTACTTGTTCCTGCTAAGGAAGTTCCAATTTGTTTGTTTGTTTGTTTTGTGGATTTCAGTTTTCTTTTTGTTTGTTTGATTGGGGTTTTTTGGTAAAAAAACTCTAGAAGGCAGTCTATTTTTTTAAAGAAAAGCAGAAAGCAAACAACTACTTTGAAAACTCAAATGTGTTCCTTCCTATAGATATGGACAGGACATCCTCTTACGAATTTCTTCTGCTGACTGTCTCCCAGACTGAAACAGTGGTGCTGGCAGCAGCAAGAAAGTCTCCTGAACCACTGACCTGGTCGCTGTCTGGGGCACAAGAACAATTTTTTAAAAACAAACTGAAACCCTTGACAAGTCATCAAGATCACAGCCTAAATCTTTTATCTTGTCAATCTTCGATCCTGGCTTGAACCAGAAGACCTGAAGCTGTCCAGGGCTTGTGATTTTCTGTCAGCCCTTTCTGTACCAGGTACATGTGCTACCTGGAGCTGGGGAACACTGACAGTGTAAGAACTGCCCATGGAACTAATTTTCAAGTTTCTTTTACACCGCATAACATCTGGCCATTTAAGTCAATTGAGGGTAAACAAATAACTTCGTTAAGCTGGTAGCCCACAGAAGTACAACAAAAACATGCCACAAAGCCACAGTAGCTCTTACATGCACTTACCTGTAGCATACCTTGTCCATTGCTTTCGATGGTGCCTTCATAAGTGACATGCAATCTAGATAGTTTTTTCTGAGATCTACCATTGAGGAAAAATATTGTACAGAAAGGACAATTACAGAACCTCCACACAAAAGCATCCATTTTAAAACAAAACTTTTCCAAACCCAAATTTCTTACACACCTTAAACATAAGGTGGTTTAAAAAAAAAAACATAAATCCTGATGGATTAAAGAATATAAATTTGCCTTTCAGAAACAATTTGTAAAGGTTTAACATAGTAAATTGTTCAGTTTCTCCAGTTCTTTCCCTATAAACCTCCAAACTGGAAACTGGAGTTGTATGTTTTTCTTGTCCCACATTAACATGCTAACCAAGAAAACTGCTACACTTGTGTTCATGCTGGTTATCAACCATACTTTGTCATATTTCCTGTTATTTCTTAAATCAAGTCATCTCTCTCTTTTTTCCCCACTCAAGCAACAGTACCAAAGATAAGTTATAAGACTTGTGGGCTTTATGGGCAAATCAGGACACAAACTACTCGTGGCAGTTCACTCACTTCCCTTTGTGCTCCTTTCTGCAACAATCCATAGCAAATATTGTTTTCTGTAGTTCTTCCAGGCCTGACTCAATTCCAAATGAATGAGATTCAGCTATCATAGATTTAAGATATTTCTTGCATTAACAGGATGTTTGACTTACCTCTCCCAGTCTGGAAATTCCTGGAGACACTGCCTTGTAAACGTCACCAATCCCGTAGGTTCTACAGGCAAACCAACCCCAAAGGAAAACGTATTAAGTAGGGGAGTTTTAATCCTTAGATCATTTTTTTTTTAACTGGTAAGCTTTTAAAATTACAATCATCATTCTTTGCAGAAAGCAAGAGATTAATTTTCCTCAAGAGCTGCTTTGAATCTTCCCCTGGCAGCCTATGCTCAAATTAAAGACAAATAACATGAAGAGCAAAATATTTACTTCTCTTTCAGCTTTGCAGTTCGAGAATTTTTCTTTTTCTTAAGTGATTTTCCCTTTAATAGTAAACACCACTAGAAATGCTCAGTAGTTGAAGTAAAATGTGCTGCCACTTAGAAAAAAGCTTGGTTTTTGTAACGTTTTGTTTAAATGTTTTGTTTTTTTCAAACGCTGCACACATTTGAAAGCAGTTACTGTTCAGTACCAACAGGCAAACCACAGAGTATTCAACCTGTGGATGGATGAAGCAGCAGCTCATATTTCCAAGAAAGTCCTACTATGTCAGTAAAGATGCAGTGTTAGTGGATTCCAAATGAAGCAGTTTTTGGCCCTGCCAAAATGCTGGTGAAATTCATTGTATTCGAACTGGGAAAAGACTCCTGCCCTCAAGAGAAAAAGAGGAGGTGTTGCTCTTTGCAGGAAGGATGCAGTATCATCTTTTTCCCTTATTTTACTCAAAGTTCAGTTTTGTAACAGAAAGGCAATATCAATCTTTTATTAGGCGATGCCATCCTAAAAAAAACTTCATTTGAGAGTAATTGCTGCAATAAGTCTACTGCTCTGGCTTGAGAAAATATTCAAAACCGTATGTAAAGCACAAACTCATCCTTCTAAAAGCCTTAAACTGTCCTGTGCTTTTCTTCACAATTTTTAGGGATTTAGGGAATAAAAGAGTTACTTGCTCTTAAAAAAAGTGCACAGCTTTAAGTAATCAAGTGCTTTTCCAGAAGGGAACTCTTGGTATCAGTTGCAGCATTTTACAAACTAAGCGTTCACCTTTTGAATACAAACTCCTCAGTCTCCACTGTGTTCTTTTACACAGAATTTAATTACTATTTACAATAAAAATAGTTGCAAAATTATTACAGTAATTTAGAGAGCTAAGTTACTTCAGTCTTAGTAAATGCTGGGACAAAAAAAATTAAAAAGGATAAAAAAATTTTTAATTGAAGAAAAAAAGCATTCAAGAATCTCATTAAATATTATTTAAACTTACAATTTTAGGGAAGCTAATAAGGTAGGTTCATAAAGCATGTTCCCAACAAATTTCATATGCATAGTGGGTCAGGGGCAGCTGCCTAAATTTAGGATTTGGTTTCCATGAAAACACTATAACTCAAGTATTAAAAAAAGCTAATACACCATATCTCTTCTCAGTCCCACACGTAGATTATAATTTACTTTTTACCTCAGAGATTTAGTTCTACTGACACTGCTGAAAGTCTGACAGCTGAAACAGGATATAGCTGCATTTAGTTTGTGGTGAATTAAAATGATGAACTGAAGATGGACTGAACCAAGTAAAGGGTTTCTTATATTTAATAGCTGAAAGCTGTCTTTCTCTTAAAACAAACCATTCTGAGAAAATATGAACCTAATAGGGAAATGCTGACATGTAAAAAAATGGTTCTTTAAAAAAGACTGTAGTAAGGATATTGCTGCAGATGTGATGTATGCTACTGCAGTAAAGTCTCTTTCTCCCCAAAAATGCAATATGTAAGGTATGACAGAGTTACCAAAAAAACCCCACAACTACTTGTGAAAGCTTGTGCAGACGTTTAAATTCATGGTAATAACAGAAGATCTATGCACTAATTTCTCAAAGAGTTGGAGATATCTCATGTCTTGCTACCACTTTTTTATTTGAACCGCGCAAACTTCACAACGGCTTTGTTTTGGGACTATAGAAGGGAAATAACTGAAATGTCAACACAAGTAGGGGAAAATCCCTCAAACTACAAACATTCTAGTCAAAGAATTGCATACTGCAGGAAATGTGAAGCATGACTCCACATCTTTAAGTCTGTGATTTTTATGAATGTATATGGTGCCAAGTTCCCCCCACATTTTCACTGGGATGCAGTGAGGCAAGGAGTTGCATTTACTGCAAACAAAAATGTATATTTATGTCTATACACATAACACAATGATATACACACACACTTTCATATATGTATCTACAAGGGGGTGAAAACATATCTCTGGATTTTACACACACCCCATATATATATGTGTGTGTGTGTGTATATATATATATATATATATTTATCAGAGAAAATAAAACAGAACAAGCCCTGTGCAAGAATTTGCTTGCATACATCCTGTATATGGTAATCATATGTATATGAATATCAGTGTACTTTGCAAGCTGGCTTTTGTTAGACACTTCCATCATAATGCTGCACAGCCATTTCTAAATTTAATGGGATTAAATTTTGCATGCATCTGCTTTGTAGTTCAAAAAAAAGAATAAAGGATATACTTTTTTCTGTGACTCTTCTAAAATAGCAGAAGAGGGTCTTAAGTTTCTCAGGCTTTCTTGGTGACCTTCCTTCAAACAATCTGAAAAACAAGAAATAAAAGCAATCAACTGGATTTCAGGGATATAGTGCATAGTAATTAATGCTGCTTAAAAATTGCAATTTGATTTTTTATAATTATTATGCATACATCACATTAGCCTTGCATTTAAATACTGTACTGTAGAAAACTCTCTAGATATCCCCTCTGTAACACAAGGTTTTAGGAGTAACAAGTTTATTGACTTGCTGTGTTTCTGATGAAGATGCCAAGTGACTGCCTATCTCACTTGTACCAATCTTCTAATATAAAAATATGTCATTTCAATATCAACATTCAGAAAAGCTACTAGTTTTACTTGCAACAGATTCAAAGGTGAACAGGTTTGGATTAAAATAAGTGACCAAGGGGTGAAAACACGTATGCTGAATACTCCAAGATCCAAACGTCTTACCCTTCTTTCAGCTCAGTGAGTTAAACAGAACAATGAATGCAACTGTGCTGCTTTCAAGAGATGCACTGCACCAGCAGCGTTTCTAAAGATCCTTCCCCCAAAAGAAATGGCTCCATCCACTGGGCTTTAATGGCATTCTAACATTCACTTGTAAAAAACCCAAGCATTAAAAAGAAGTATCCTATTTTTAGCCCCTAAGTGAATGTATTCTTTTAAGGTTAGCTGAAATACTTTTACTGCATCATCTGCCTTCCAGCAACTTGAACACGCATTACTTAATTTCATTTCCAACAGAGTGACAAGGCATTGTTATTGGCAACACATAACGGAATTTATCTGGAAGGAAGAACAGCAGTGACTTCAGAAATAATACCCTTTGAATAGGAAGTTCACTAAAAGATGTCTGATCCACTGAAAGCCCTGAGGATGTAAGATTCCCCCCTCAATAAACAGTCTAAGTACAGGAATGACACAACATTATTCATTTGTTTCCATGTGCTGGAACAACAGCCTGCCCTTAAAACCAGAGTTCTGTCAGATGAATTCAGTTTTCAGTAGTGAAGTGAACTAGATTTTTTCAGTATTTGGAAATTCTTATGAGGTATCCAGGCTGAATAGATCGATTTCATCCAAAATCTATATTAAGTCACAGAAGTTAATTTTATCAACTTGTTATTATTTGAATAGTGAATCAGGGCTTTAAGAGGGCAAACTCCAGACTTCTGCAGTCTATTCTAAAATGGACCAATATGCAAGTGCTATCGAGGGTTTGTGTCTGCATTGTGCCTGATTCCATATAACGAGCAGACTGGGCAGAAGTAGTGCAGAACTGGAAAAACTATGCCTGAAATAAGTCAGATCAAGCCAAAACCAGGCATGTTTGTGAATGCAACAGCAAATGCAAGTGATTTTTACATGATCTGAAAACGGCCCAGTCCTACCCCATTAATTTAACTGAGGACATAACGTGACAAAGTTATGGATGTCTTAACCGTATTTCTGACATGATCAATTAGGTCACATTATGGGCAATTTTATTTTTGAAGCAAATATTTTAAAGACTAAAGCTACATGAAAGCATCACTAAGATATTAAGTAAAATTATTCCTCAAGCACTGAGATACAGATCCTACTAAAAAAACACCCAAAAATCTAAGTGCAAACCACGTAATTTCCTGACAGAACCACCCAGGGCCAAACCCCATTAATTCCAATTAAAGAACTCATCCAAATGAAGTGCACTGTAAATCAAAGGCAAAGCACTTCAAGCTCACTTTCAGGTGAAGCAATTGAAATATTACTGGCAACTGCGTATGTAAGCTGTTTTGCTTTGTACAGGATGTTCCCACTGCCATGCAGAAAACTTAAATTTGGCAGGGACAGGAGCTAAGAAAGCTTCCAGAGCTGACCACCAAACATAGCTATAAATTCATCTCTGAATGAACTGGCTCTCCAGATTCCAGGCCAGAGTAGTGGCAATGTTAATCACACAGCAGAACTCCACAGAGATGCACTTAAGTATTCAAGGAATCAAAGTCAGAGATTTTAAAGCATAAGTTGATGTGTGAACAACGTCATAAACACAAAGTAGATTGTTAAAGCCATTGTGGCAAAATGACAACTCTCTCAAATATTCAGACACTGTTCTGAAGAGAAATCCTGTATGTGAGAAATAAAATATTAAAAATAGTAAGAACTGATATTGGGAAAATGTAAAACAACTGTCAGTAAACCTATAGTAAAGTTACAAGGCAATAGTTTATACCATTTCAATAATTATTACAAAAAAATATGTGCATTTGTTTTGCATTAGTGTTTTCCTACAAAATTTTAGAGTGGGGAAAAAAAAGGCATTTTAAAATTGTAATTGCAGTCTCAGATTCAAACTCACAATTTTATTTTCAAACAGCATTTCCACCTTCTAAAGCTGAAACCAAAAGCTCTAAAGAACCTGCTCCTAACTCCTTCCAGAGATGAGGCAAGTGGAAAATCTGCAAGGAACTTCAAAGGCTGCACTGCCAGTGACGCAACAGGAATGTGATTTAAGAACATTAAGAGCAGTATGGATCACAACGAAAGAATACTTCCCATTCATAAATCCATAGCATTTCATAGGAGCTGTTTGCAGAACTGTGGATACACAATTTTGTACTTGTGATCCCTACAATTAACTATGTGCTTTTTCCTTAAGTCCCCCACAGGTACTAAAAAGTGCCTTTTTCTTCATTACTATAGCTGAAGATACACTTGTGTGGTTTCTTATATTTTAGTGTGATCTCACTAAAGATAATATCCTAGCAAGTATAAAACATTTTACTAAAATCTCATTTTTCTCCTACAAAAAAAGTGAAAGAAGGACTTATAAGGAAGTAGGATGGATAGACAAATTTCACCCAGTAAAGGGATTGAGCAGGGATGGAAGTCAGAAATGAAAGTACTGAACAATTTCCTTCAACCTCAACAACTGCTAATCACTAAACAGAGCTTTAGTCGAAGGTATAGAATGACAAAACACTTGGAAAAGAAAATAAACCGAGT
The DNA here is from genome assembly GCF_003031625.1 of Empidonax traillii. Classification (NCBI taxonomy): domain Eukaryota; kingdom Metazoa; phylum Chordata; class Aves; order Passeriformes; family Tyrannidae; genus Empidonax; species Empidonax traillii. The sequence goes on along the minus strand of NW_020955668.1, from coordinate 539,022 downwards.
ATCTTGCATTTTCTACCTTGCTGCATTTCAAGCCTATGGTTACCTGACATATATACACATGTAGGAGTGGAAATAGTATGTTTGTGTCTGTTACTGTCAACTTGTATGGCTCTCCATATGATTGAGGGCTATTTTGATTAAATGGCTGAGCACCCTCAATTGCCAGAAACCTTAATGGGAACCACTGAAATTTCATACTGACACACCCTAAAGGCAAAACCAACATAGTGCCGAATGGCCCAATAACCACATCACTTAGGATTGCATCAGCTCACCAGGGAGTACATCTCTTCTTTCCCCTGCAATTCCCAACCCCCTGGAATAATTAAAAAAAGGTGGAGTTCCAGGAACAGAAGAGAAACATAAAACTCCCTCTTTTTCAAAACCGGTACCATACTTGTCGTGAAGTATTTTTTTAAGCTTTGATTTCCAACACTAAGCACAGTTTATCAAAGCACTTTATTTCACTTTGTTTTACCCTGGGGAATCTAGAACCAAAGATGTCCAGCAGCATGGTACAACTAAGTTCTGGACTGCATTATTTACTAAGCAAACAAAACTCTTCAGATTGAGTACTGTCTTAATCACTACAGCAGAGTAATTATGCCAGACTCGTTATAAACAGTGTCCTTTTGAAGTTGTCTATTTAAAGAGGATTTCCACATTTACCAAACAAATGCTGATTTTAATTTTTTTTTCAGAAAATTATACTCTACTTAAAGTATTCCATCCATGGCTAATGAGAACATATACCCAAGGCAGGCGTAACAGAATGAGTTTTGTAGGATCAGTACCAGTAAACTCAGAAAATCTAGAACCACTTTCAGAAGAGCAATGCATCTCAGTCGTCTCTCAGAGTCACTAGATATGTTGTTCCCCAGAGAATATTCATTAGTGTTGTGAAATTGATGTTGTTTATGGAGAGAAAATTGCATTACTGGTAAATCAGATTTCAATTCTCCTGCATAAATGTACTATACAGTTTCCCATTTCCTTTCATATATTATATATTCCATAAAAGATATATATCTTAACTAGTGTGTTTTTCCCCTCATTTCCAACCACCTGAAGTTACTTTAAAGGTTTGTTTGATAAACACGGAGAACTCAGTCCTAGTGGAATACTGGTGCCAAAAGACCCACCAGGCTTATGTCATCAGATATACCATGTTCAGTTATGAATTCAACAGCTTTGACGGGAGCTACTACACATCCCTAACACCTCCACTTTAACTATGGGAGTTTTTTGAATAAGGAAAACAAAGGAGTTATTCTAACTTGACACAACAGCTCAGAACAGGCCTGTAGCAGGTCAAAGACCCAAGAGAAGCAAAGCAGATCCTTGACAAACCAATGTCCTTTCCAGAACACTGACTCAAGATTTTTCCTTGTATTTTGCTTTCACGTATAACCAAATCAGGTAGTTTCCTAAATTACCAAATTCTACAGTGTCTTAACACAGGTCTGATAACTTGGTCAACAGTAGGAAAGAAAAACATCCGAGAGCAGTCTTGTCTGACAGTGGATGGTATCCATTTCAGCATCTCATAAAAAATAAATGCAAGAAAGTATGGTTTGACCTTGGTATATTTCAAGAGAAATATATTTTTCATGAAAGCCTTAATTAAAGCACAAACTATTCACCAAAGAAGGTTAATTAAAACTACCACCACAAGAAAATACTTTAAACTCTGCAACTAACATCATAAATGTAGATAGTCAATGCAATTCAGGCTCTACATTCAACTAGGATGCAACTTCCATGAAAAATTCATTAATAAGATATATAAAATTGTAAATTCTTTCTTTTGTGGTGGGTTATTTTTACATAAAGCTGCTCAAATTCTTGCCATCAAATATATTACAGTAGTGTTTTTAAAAAGAAAAACTGAACGCTCTAAATTTGACTTGATATTTGAAGTAGTATTTTATGCTCTTTAGTATGATCCAATGTTTGGCCACTGAATGGATGCCATTCTACCTACTAGAATTCATAAATATTAAAGCTCTTAAACTACCAATTCCATTTTATCTACTATATTTGAAATGCATTATGTTATTAATGACTTAACAATCATAAAAGGCCCAACGTTGCCAAATACAAAAGGGAAGAATTCAATTAAATTACTGAGTATTTAATTATACACAGGTGACTTTCAGTCTGTAGCAAGATGAATAATCAAAACAGACAGTCTGTGTCACAACAGACTATTAAAGCAAGTGCTTCATTGGCAAAAGAGGAATGGCCACTTTTTTTTATCCTCCTCTCGTTTGGCAAGGCTAACAGGCAGGAGAGGAGAGGTAAAGCACAGATGACACATGTTAATACTAACACACAGAACAGCCCTCCTTCCAAACAGCTGCAGTGATGTCTCTCTGAGTAAATTTTCAGTATCTTGCACTGAGTGTCTGCTGTTTTGTCAAACAGATTTGTACCTTGGGGCGAGTAGGGGTAGAACTTAAAATGTGGTAGTTAATAGCATGTACAAACCTAGAGACGGGAGAAGACTTGGAGGAAAGAGGGAACATAATGGCATTTAAATGTAAAAACCATCACTATTTCACAGTTTATAAAAAGGCACTAAAGTTGAAGTCTGCAAAAAGACTGCTCTGTAGAACAAAAAACACAAGAAAACTTACACAGTTGTGTTACTAACTTTAAAGGCAAGAATTTCAGTATTTCAGTCTCAAGGACTAGAGGGGAGGGGTGGAAGCCTTTTGTATTATTGCGGACAGGACATGGATAGTGGAATCAAGGAACACCACCTTTGCTGAAGGAAAAAAAAACCCTCATCATACTGAGCATCCATTCAGTAATGTTGCTTTGTTAGGGAACCACAGCAGAATATTTTTTGGTACCCAGAGAGCAAAGTCATTCATTCAGTCATGTAGCAGATGAATTATGCTGAGGAAAGAACAAAGTCTGGAAAAAGCTGCAGACCATAATACTGTGGGGACAAAAGGTTGCCGTGTGAACAATCTGTTATGCCCATCCCTAAGCAGAGAGAGCAGAGCAGCAGCCTCCAAAGCCTTTACATCAAAACATTGCTATAAACAGGGGAAAAAAAGTCACAAACATTTTAACTTCAGTCATTGCCTGTTGCCTTTAGAGTATACCCAGCTTCAAAAAAGGCTTTTTTTTAAAAGCTGAAAATACACAGTGCATTGAACCAAACCTTGTCATCTCTGCAAGCCTGAAACAATAGCTGAAAACATGACATTTTACTCCATCCTTGCTACTAAAGAACTTACTTTGAAGGGTGAGAAAATATAGGGTGGGTAGGAGGAAAAAAGAAATAGAATACTATCCATCTTCCTTCTCCCCCCTCATTTTAGCTTTTAACTAAGTCAGGTTATGTACAGTAACAGAAAACGGTATATTCTTGCAGTACTCTCTCCCCTACTCTTCAATATCCTTTTGCTTTTATCCTGCCTTTATGTAAAGGCTTTGGAGGCTGCTGCTCTGCTCTCTCTGCTTAGGGATAGGCATAACAGATTGTTCACACAGCAACCTTTTGTCCCCACAGTATTATGGTCTGCAGCTTTTTCCAGTAACACATTCCCTCTTATTTTATCCACTGCCTGTCATACCTTTTATTCCACTTCACTGATCTGTTTATTATCAAACGCAAAGTACAGAGAGTGTAGGGCTGTGGATCTGCTGCAACAAATGGTTAAGTAAAATAAAGGAAAAGGAAACTGTACTTATAAAATAAATGCATAAATTGGCAAACACTCAAGAAGATCCACTTTTAATCCTCAAGAACCAGAGGACATCAGCTTCCCTTCTTTTCTCCTCTTTGGCAACAATATCCTTTCTCTTGCACAAATAAAAATGGCTTCCTACCCCATGTGAGTAGAAGCTGAGCATTACCTCATCCATAAGGCAAGAGGTTGTCTGCTGTATTCCCCTTCTAAACAACATTGTTGGAACTTACTGTGAGTGAGAGCACCAGGAAGCCAAGCCAGAAAACAATGGAGGACTGATTGGAACAGGGCAGAAAATTCTGAATGGTTAATACTTTATAGTGGTCATGCTTTAAGTCTGTGGTAGGAAACTATTTACCTAATAATTTGCCAAGGCTTTTTAATTTAAGAGTAGTTTGCAGTATTACACCCCAAGTATTTCACTGTACTATTGTGACTTTGCTCTGAAATGTTCATAGAGGAGAAGATGAATTTACTCCTGTTATTTAACAGTGTTTTATTCTGTAGTTGGTAAGAAATTATCCAACTTAAATTTAACCGCTTGGTTTATAAAATGTTTAAGTTACAACAAAAAAATAGCTTAAAGTCCTTTAAGAATACCATAAAATACAGCTAGAAGTGTGCAATCAAACAGAACTACTCCCAGACCTTTCCTGTCCTCTTTCACTGCTCTGAACATCAATATTTTTTAACGCATCAACAGTATTTTTCATTTATTTGTTCTTGTGAACTACTGGTAGAAAAACACATGGAGTTGTATGGCATATGAATGTCCACCCACACTTCTTTTCCATATGAACTAGTATGTAGTATAAGCTCGTATGATACACGCACCCAAGTGTCCTGGATCACAGGGAACACTGTTTTTATATCTCAGCTGTCAGAGCACAAACACTACCTATGTTAACAGCAAGGACTAAGAAAAGCTCTAGATCAATAATCTATCCAAGCTAATGATTTTATATAATCCAGACTAATAACTTTAAGGTGGATCTACACAGACTTGTATGGAAGTACCAAGAAACAAACCCTCATTTCTAATCCACAATTCCATGTGAACCATATTATTCTGCTGCAGAAAATGGGTCCATCCTCTTTCCTCATTTAAAACTTAAATAAGCATATTTAAATTATAACGAAGATGTGAAGAAAAACTTCTAACCAAATCTATTTGCAAGTTAGCAGTGAGGAAAAAAGCACTAAGCTTTGCTTATAAATCAGAGTATCTTTAAGTAAATTCTTATTGTGGCCTTAAAATCTCTTTAGGTTAACTTGCAACAAAAAGGACAGGTTAATTTTAACATGCAGCTCTACAACTGCCTTAAAATGACTGTATGGACGCTGAAGAACAAAGTCCTATTGATCTGACTTAATGTGCAGATCACCCCTGATGATGACACAGAGACAACGGAAACACGGCTGGGGAAACTCTGACCTTTAATGTAAATACGTAGAACACTTCAAGCACAACTAAAATACACCATTTGCAGATGATTGGCTTATGAGGAGGTAAGGAATTTTATCAATCTAATTACGCCAGAGCACAAGTGTGTCTGTGCACGTTCACGTGGGGGGGGGGG